>NC_139721.1:91586044-91783544 GCF_964211835.1 Anser anser
TCACTGGGAGGATTAGAGGGAGGAATATGTCACCCTGCCCTGGAGGCAAGGAACTCCTGGGAGCGGGAGGTTGTATAGGGAAAATGAAGAGACCTATGTGAGCCCTGAGGAGTTTTGAGCTGATCTTCTGAGTGGATCTGAAACACTTCAGAGATGGCAGAGAAGGACAAAAACTGGTATTTTAGGGTGAAAGAGAACAGGTCTAAAGAAACAAGGAAACTGTGGGAATCAGTCACAAAGCTGAGTTTGTGCTTGAGCTTAAAATATGCATATTAAGTGTAGAGAGCATCAAGGATAGGAGCATTTGTAAAGGTATTTCACACACTGAGAGTGTGAGTAGAGAGCGAGAACCATGAGAGAAAGTAAGAAGCACCAAACTGAGTGGGAAAAAAAAAAATATATATATATATATATATATAAAATCAGATTTGCCTGAACTTTTAGGAATAGAAGAAATCAGATATTTTGTTAGGAGCATTTTGATTTTTACCAATATAAATATTCTAAGTTCGGCTCAATAACCACTTCAAATCTTCTATTCCAGAAATTCATTAATATTGCTGCTGCTTGAACACACTGCTTTTGCTAAAAGACATTGCAATTCAGTTGAAATTTTAAAATTGCAATGATTTTATAAACTTGTAATGAAATTCACTATGCATGCAAGTTGAAAGCTTGACACACAAAAGACAATAGCCAAACCCCAAGGAACAACTAGAAACTGTTTCAGAAGCTCACATATACAGTCTTAACTGAGGCTTAAATGTACAGAAACTAAAAATGAGCAGAAATAACCATACCCAATTTTTAAATGCTTTTCATTCCAGTGTTGTAAATTAGAGCTACATTTCAACTAACATTTTAAAATCATTAAGAACAAAGTGTCCTCCCATAAGTCCAATAAGGGGTAGAAAATACCACTGTGCTAAGCAGCACAAAATCAATAGCTAAAGTAGCTTCTCAAAAAAAAAAAAATGTTGGCAAAGGCACAACTATGTCATATTGTTTGAGTTAAACATGTACAAGTAAATGATACCAACCATTCTTAGGCTGAGCAGTGGCTTACTATGAGAGCAGTCTTGATATAAAGTATAGCAGTAAACTGGGAAAGAACAATAGAGTCAACACCATCATATATTTATATATGTTGAACAGACATCTCTCCATGACCATAACACTGGCATATCTCTACAGCTTTCAGACTGGAACAGGGTTGCTCCTGCCAGGCAGGTGTGGAGGTAATAGAGCTTGCTTGCCTATACCCCCATGTGGAAACCTAAATCTACTGCTTGAAATCTCAGACTCTGTAGCTTGTTACTACCTCATATAACAAGTTACTTGATAGGCTACATCCAGCCATCTTCAGTATTGCTGAACACGGTCACATGAAAAGGTTAGTAAGCAGAACACATATATTTACTCTTACCAGCATTCACAGCAAAGGGATCCGTTCCAATGCTGGTAATTCTTAAGTGAATACCACTGGTATGAAATGTGAAAACAGTCTTTGGAAGACAGGAGGGATTCTCTCTCTAAAGTAAAGCTGGTCTCACATGCTAGGGAAGACCTTGTGATCTTTATCTAATACAGGCTTTACTTCCTGAAAGCAGCTCCTTTCAGATAGCAATTTAGAAATGCAGAGTCAGCAGCAATAAGTGAACTCATGACCTAAATGTAGACTTCTTATCATAAAGCATTTGTTTTATTTCATTTTGAAACAATTAGGGGGGAAATCCTTGATATGTCATGTTCCTAAGGAAGTTTCATTTACTAATTGTCTGCAATAAGAAATGTAAGAAATTTCTTCCAGTAAATAGAGTTCAAAGTGGCCATATTCACCCTGGTGTAATTCCCAAATGGTTTTGTGAAGGTCTGAAGAAGCAAAGGAGTAAGTAAACTCATTCTCTGTCAGATTTACAATTGGTTCTTCAAGAATGGCTGTCTTGATTGCTGTCTGTCTCTGTCAGTCCCAGGTGGGTTCACACAGAACTCCTTAAATGATGCCTAGAGCAGGGACACATATTGGCTCTCAAGTTATTGGAAGATGTCTTGATTTTATTTCTTCTGGCACCAGTAGTCACCCTTTGTTGTCCATTTAACATGGAGAAATACAGCATAATATGCCCTCACAAGGGAGGAGTGAAAAGGTACAACATTATCTTAAAGCATCAGGTGCTTGTTATAGGTACCAATTAACAAATCTCGGATGTTAGGATGCTTATTCAAGCCACCTGAGTGTATGCTATTAGACAGAAAATCCCTTGAAAACCACATGTGAGAATGCCAAGGCTTCTGCCTCTCAGATGACCTCAAATAAAATAAAATACTATTTTCCCCTTGTGATGGTTTTACACAGCTGGGCAGGCGAGCTCCACCACAACTGCTGTCTCACTCCCCCTTCTCAAAGGGAAAAGGGGAGAAAATACGATGGAAAGGGGCTCAAGGATTGAGACAAGGACAGGCAGATCACTCAGCAATTATTGTCACGGGAAAAACAGACTCAGAACAGGGAGATTTATGTAATTTATTGCTTAATACTAACAAGCAGTGAGAAACTAAAAAGAAAAAAAAATACTAAAAACACCTTTCCCACCATCCACCCTCTTCCACCTCCTGCCACTGAGCAGTGCAGGGCAAAGGGAATGGGGGCTGCTGTCAATCCCTGACACTTCGTCTCCACCGCTCCTTCTTGGTCACTCTCTGTCCCTGCTCCACATGGGGTCCCTCCCACGGGATGACATCCTTCCCGAATTGATCCTGCAGGGGCTGCCCACAGGCAGCAGCTCTTCAAGAACTGCTCCAATATGAGCTTGTACCACAGGGTCCATCCATCAGGAACAAACTGCTCCAACATGGGTCATCCACGGGCAGCATCTCCCACCAGATCACCTCCTTCTTTGTGGGCTCCTCCATGGGCTGCAGCATGGAGATCTGCTCTGCTGTGGGACCCATGGGCTGCAGGGGGACAGCCTGCTGCACCAGGGGCCTCTCCACAGGCCACAGGGGAACTGCTGCTGTGTGCCTGGAGCATCTCATGCCCTCCTGCTGCACTAACCTTGGTGTCTGCAGGGCTGGTTCTCACTCCTCACTCTCCCAGCTGCTGTTGCACAGGAGGTTTTTTCCCCCCCTTCCTTACATCTGCTCTCACAGAGGTGCAACCAACATCACTCACTGGCTCAGCTCTAGGCAGCAGTGGGTCCCTTTGGAGCCAGCTGAAACTGTCCCTTGTCTGACATGGGGCAGCTGCTGGATTCTTCTCACAGAGGTCACCCCTGCAGCCCCCCGCTACCAAAACCTTGCCACTAAATTCCAATACATCTCTGTGCCCTGATACTTCTAAAATTGGAAAGAATGAAGTATTGGGTCATGTACGCGTTTGCTTTTAGAAAGGTTAATTTGGAATAATTTAATTGTAGGTATTTCTAAGGTTGGTTCACAATACTTAATCTAACAAGCTGTGCTTCAGTTCAATCCTGGCTATGAATACTTGGAAGTGTTTCCTAACAAGTACCGTGTTTTCAAAAGGTGCCAAGGAGTCTGGTTAACTCAGATTTTAAGAACCTTACAGTACTTTAAATAGAGCATCTCAAAGGCCAACCTCAGAAAGTGCCTTCCATGTTTGAAAACATAAAACAGTACTTTGCATACTATATATTTTAGCTCAGCTTTGAACATAGCAAATACCATCCTTAACAAATGGATTCAGTTACAGTTTTGTCACTTGAATGTGTATAGACTAGTTAACTTGGGGTAGTTGCTTCAGAAAAGATAGATACTTCCATGGTTTTCAATTGATAAAATATAGCCCAGGAAAACAAAGTGCCCAGCTGAAGTTAGCTGAAGTAGTCCCTTTGTTTTGTATGGACACTGAGTCAGGCTCTAGGTGCTGTCATTGTTGGATGTTTTCCCAGCAGCCAATGGCAAATATTGATATTTTTGACTCATTCCTCAGAAATAATATACACAGTCCTCTTCCCACTTAGTGTTGTGGTCCAGAATGCTCTAGGATAGAGAATGAATAGTCATCCCACCCTTAGAGGTGCACAGATTAGTAGGACAAGGCAGAAAAAGCCTGCCCTGGCAATGCTTCAGTTGTACTTGCACAGTGGATACAGACAGCCCTTTCATTCGTGGGTATGTGCCCGAGGGGCCAGAAAGAGCAATGAAACCAACAACATTATAATGTAAAACCTTCAATAAGCATTATAGATAATCCCAGATGGGTATGTGGATTTACTTTAAAACTAGATACTCTGATTGTTTTTTCAGAATTCAGTTTAAGATCAGAATAAATTTTTTCATTATTTTAAAAAACTTAAGAAACAATTTGATTCATTTCTTCACTGCACTGACTTCCTCTGGGATCACTAGAGAATAAACAAAAATTTGCCTCTTGTTTTCCCAGTTCCTGCTCTGTAAACTCAAGAAGTTTGGACAAGATAGGTAGAATCTTTTTTCCTTTTTTTTTTTTTTTCCTTTTTTTTTTTTAAACCAAGAACCCAGGTCTCCAGGGAACTGTCTGTCTGTCTCCTTGTCTCCTTTTTGCATGGAGCTGCTATCATAAATGGCTTTTCTCAGAGCATTACACCAGTAGCCATATCTTGTCTGTCTTAATTACTGAAGAAGTATAACTGCCTTAGTAGCCAGAGTAATTTATAATTAATCCTGAATGAAGTGCAGGGAATTAGATCATTCTCTTGTCATACTCTTTTTGTCCAACTGACTTAGGAGGGAGTGAGGTTTCATTCAAGGGAATATGGTCAAGCATTGTGTTTGAAATAACTTTGACATAACTGTTTTCACGCTTTGCACTCTGCAAACTTCAGCTTGGTCAAAGCCAGCTTTGTGTCAGGTTGCCAAACATTGAAGTCAACATGCTGTGCTTTATCCTGGAACCATGTTGGTGTGGCTGTGGTTATCAGACTTCTGTGTTTGTCTCTGAACGCTCCTAATTAAAGAGAGATCCTGGGAGCTGGAAAAGGAGACGACCTGACATAAAAGTTAATAGTAGAACTGGAAAAAAGGTAAAAGAATACTTTCCCAGTGAAATTTTCCCTTGTTACTGAAAACACGGTCTATAGGAGCAAAATGAAACTTTGGGTTTTCCTGGAGACTTCTGAAGGGCCATCATGTTGTTTTATTTGTGGAATGAGGCCTCAAGGCCAACAGCCAACCTGCTCATGCCTCTCTTGATCTTATTGCTGTTCTAATTATGTTCCTGGTGTTGTAGTCTGGATTGCATAGCATCTTTTTGGTTGGGTCCAGTGTCTGGAATGACGAAGGAAGAATGTGACTCATCTTTCTGTCAAGTTCTGGGGTACACAGGAGCCTGTTTGTTTTTTTCCCATGGAAAATGGAATTCTGTTCAGTGGTATCCTGGAGTAACAGATAAAACATAATTTGTTCCTGGAATACCTACAGTACAGAAGAAGCTCAAACCTAAGCAACGTTAGCATTTCTGAAAACAACAATATAAAATATCTTAACAGAAGTACTTCTTGTACTGTCATGAGCAGCCTCATTAGTTTTTCTTTGATAATTAGCTGTAACTGTGCAAAAATTATTAGCTATATTGAAACAAAGGGACTTTGAAAGAGAACCAGCATGAATACTTACTGTTAGTAAATTAATTTGGAAAAGCCTTGATTAAGCAATATATACCTAATTTCACATAAAAATGCTGATTGTGTTCCCTGAAGATTAACTGTGAATTCCATTAAGATGAAGAAAGTTCTGTCTGAATATCAATTAGAGCTTTGAAAAAGTGTACTTGTATACTGTATGGGAGAAAGTCTGAATTACATACACAGAAGACCAGAAAAGTGTGGCATAAGTGGCTTTACCTTTTCTTTATTTATGTAGGTGTCATCTGTGTAAAGTACAAGGAGCATCTGTGATCCCTCCTTAGGTCTGGATTTACTTCTGGTCTTGGAGCGTCATTTTGTGCTCAGCCACTGAAGCACAGGAGCAGCAGCAGAAAAATCTGCTACCCAAGTCAGCCACACTCATAGCTTGATTTTTCTAAGGTCTTGCACAGTGTGTGGGTGTTTGTATCCCAGATGCTCCAGAATTAGATTCTCCCTTGTGTACGTGTCTTTAATACCTTCATGAGCCACTGAATGTGGGAGCATGGAAGGGTGCATTTTTTGGCACAGGCCACTGGCACTCAAGGCACAGCCCATAGAATGGAGGCTGTAGAAGGCCACCTTCCTAGCAGTGGTCTGCCAGTTCTACAGCTGGGAACTCTACAGCCAGCTCTCAGAACACAACCACAACTGTCATTGCGGGAGCCACCACCACTGCTGTTGATGGCTGAACTACTGCCTTTACTCCCCAAAACAGGGGATGGGCAGTTAATTGCTTCCAAGTCTCCTCAGACACTTCCCATATTGCACTATCATCACCGGCTGTCCCTTGCTCTCCTAGTACCCTGACATTGATTTGGCTGTCTGACTTAATGCCCTTCATGAGGATTCCTTACAACAGACATGAGAAGTGCAAATCAGTGGGGATGCTAGCAGGTTAAAGACATCAGCTGTCTGTGGTACACATTGACAGCAGGGGATATTATCTCTGTGCTTCTTAACCAGGTAAAATAATGAGCAAACTTTACTTCCAATACAATGTTTGGCTGCCTAATAACCGAGGCTATTCAAAAGGCATATATAAGTCCATTTTTAATAAAACAAAATGAAATAAAACAAAATAAGAAAATTGTGGAAAGGACATGATACCTACAACATGTAAGGCAGACTTGCAATTAATTCTCCTTTTTCTTTGCTGGACTTCAAACATACCTCTTAGAACAAATGGGTTGAGGCTTGGGACAGTAATAAGTCTTTGATTTGAATATCATTTTGAAAGAATCACACATCTCTAAAAGATTAGGGAAATATAACTTTTATTTTAATGTGAGTAGTATTTTACCAGACCTTGGCAGGGTATTAGAGAAATTATCATTTTCTCATTAGTCTAACTGCCAACTAGCTCTTACTTTTCTTTTCTTCACAATGGAGGGTGTCTCAGACAAAACACTACTTAATCAAATTAATTAAGAAGGAGTAGATTTCTAAAGAATGAGGTTCAGAAGAAATCGGGCCAAGAACTTAACATGTTCAAGACTACAAATACTTTTTCAAGTTCCACAGACTTCAGTGGTATTTAATTGCTTTCTTGAGTCAGGTCCTAAGAGTGTGGCTTTGGGATTAAAGCAGGGAAAATTTTTGTTAGACAAAAAGGTGCCATTAAATGGATTTATGAATATGTGGAAGTGTTGCTGAGTTTTGTGTCAAAATAATTTCCCTCAAGAATATTCAGCTCTGTCAATGCCTACAATTTTTAATTAAACATTTTTTACAATTCAGGTTGAAACAACTACTGGTTTCAAAATTCCTTTTTGTTATTCTATTGTAAAGTCTAAAATCAAAACCCCATCTGACTTGATATTTTCCAGTCAATTGTCCAAAATAACTGAATTTTGTGCCAACATGATATAACTATTTTTTTAAACTGTCAGAACTCGTAACAAATGCAAAAAAGAAGCAATTGGAATAAAACCTGTCCATGTACAGGACTCAAAATTTGAGGACTATAAAGACGAAATCCTTCGTGGGTATTTTATTTTAACTTAGCTTATTCAATTGTCATACACAGTTATATTAACTTCAGTGAATACAGAATAGCTTAAAAGGTTATCTTAGCATGTATATTGAAAACAACTCTTATTTCTTAAACTACTACATATTCATATGCATCCTATTGTAGAAAGAAATATCTAGTTGTTAGTCATCTGCTTGATATTTCATTATAATATAAAGCTTACTGTAAAAACTCACGCATACACCAAAGGTTGTGTCAGGCTCTTTATAAATCAGGATTGTGAAATATCTCCTCAAGATAAGCTGTCTGCTGGACCTCAGTTTGTTGGAAACGGATCCCATTGCTGCATCCATCACAATACAAAGGACTGGGGTAAAAACTAGATTGAGGTCGTTCAGGTGCCATCTCCAGAAACAGACCTTTATCTCCCCACAGAAAAGCTTTTGAGCATTAGGATTCTAGTAATGATCTAACCCAAAGCTTTGAGCCCAAAGCTTTTGGAGGCACAACAGCAACTGGGCTTCGTAACAGACAGCAACTAACCAAAATTGCAAGTGCAAGAGGTGCCTTCTCATAGAGCTCCTCAGCTGTGAGACCAGGCTTCATGCCACAACATTAATATCCAATGAAGGATGGGTAACCATTCCAGTTTAGTGACAGCACACTTGAAGGAGATGCTGCTGTGCTACCTACTATTTATACTGACACAGAGGAACTTCAGGCTGGATTCAGGGTTGCGGATCTCAGACTGTGTAAAATCTGACATGTGCCATACCAGAATCTTGCCAATCTCCATGTATGTTAAGAGAACCATCCCTCTTTGTCCTCCAGTTACATTTTTCAGGATTGGCATGGTAGTAAACACAAAGGTTTAGCAGAGGAATTTCCTAAGCACATATCTTCCTGTCTCCTCAAGGGAGGGAGGACTTTGTAGACTTCTGGTAAACATCATGCTACTTACTGGAGTTCCCCTCAGACTGATCTTGCTGCCCACACATTCAAGTCCTTGATGGAGAGTCAAGTCCTCACCTCCCAAGTTTAAGTCTTTTAAGGAGAACTAGTTTCATTTGCTCTTACTCAGGCATCTGACACTAGCAACAAAGACAATTTTGTTGTGTGAAGAAACACATCTGTCTGGAATGGTTTCCACCCCTTTTTTGCAAAGAGGTTAGCTGGAGATAACCAAAACTCTTCACCATGTGTATTCTCAGGTGGGACACCAGGGTGGGGGATGAGGCATGAAGGGGAGGAGGTATATCCACAGCTATTAGTCTCTTCCTCAGTCAGATTTCTTGAAGAGACCATTGAAACTAGTGAGAATTAAAGCTTTGTTTCGTTATTCTTTCACACTGCAGTGATTCAGAGTGTGTAATTTGAAAACCTGTCATTCTCTTCTGAAAGGATAGCTATGGTGTATGTGATATTCATGAAAACTACTGGAATCTATGACTTGCTACAAATTCTGAAAGCTCATCTCTCTCTCTCTCCATTTATCAGTTCTCTGCCTCCTTCCCTGCAGCACCATCTTGTTGCAAATCTCTAAAGGGATGCGCCAAATAGGTTGAAATAACTGAAGCATTTCCATAGAGGAAGAAGAGGTACCTCATTCAGAGGTCATGTTTTTAAAGACTTATATGAGAATGTTTTATTCTTTTTTGTTTTCTTTTCTTTTGTTTGTTTGTTTGTTGGTTTTTTAAAGTAAAATGAAAGCAATCCTGAACATTAAGTGGATTTAGCTGAGATGATGAAGGAGAAACAGCCTGGTTAGGATGTTATGTACAACAAACAAATAAAAAAGAAAATGGACAACATTGTTTCTGAAACTGGTTATGCAGAAATGAAAAAGAAAGTCATGTAACTTAGTAAAGAGCAACATACTACAGATTTTTGTTTTAATTGTTCAGAAATGTTCTCCCACTCTCAGACCTTCTGTAAGTTTGAGCCTGAAGCAAATTTTTACAGTAGAGTTATAAACCCCTGAAAACAAAAATTTATAATGGAAACACTGGCACAATCCTAACTAATGGTGTTGTTCTATGGGGTGCCTCTCTAATAAAAAAGTCAGTGAGCCTGTATGCCAGCCAGAACAGCTATCAACACCACCATCACCACCCAACCCCTCACCCCAAAAAAGGAAAAAAAAAAAGAAAAAAAAAAGAAAAAAAAAAACGCAACAGAAGTAGATGAAACATCAACAACCCTAGCTTTCTCAGATAAAACAGGTACAGGAAGTCCTACATTGTAAAGGATTACAAACAAATAATTTGTCAGAGCATTGAATAAATAAAGAATAGGAACCATTCTTTGGGAAAACGATGGGTTATTAAGGTATGGAATTTAATATCATTGTCAATCTATAAAACTTTTACAACCTAGTCTTATTTGCACAGAGATTACATCCCCAAAGCTCAGTGCCAAAGACACATGTTAATAAGCTCACAACTTTTAATTAAGCAATATGTATAAGTAGATTCCCATTAAGCTGTGATTTGTGGGCTAGTTCATTACAGTGGGTTCCAGCCACAAGACACATATTCAATACAAATCAAGCAGCCTGCATATTATCCAGCTTAATGTGAGCTTACTCAGGATATTTTATCACCAGTTCAGATTGGCAGTTCAGAGAACTATATTTTTTTTTCTAAGATTGGGGGCAGCAACCAGAACCTTGTAATGATCCCATGTTGTTTTCTTAATGAAACTATCCATCTGAATTGTTTAGTTGCCACTGGTAATTATTCATATAGTTAATCATAGTTCTATTATATACAATATATATATAACACATTTGATCTCATTTGAATTAAATACAAACAAATAAGGCATAAAAGAAGGAAATACAGACTTCAAAGACATGGAACAATAAAAATAATTCACACATTTTACTCCAAAGAGATTGATGACAATGTTTTCCAGATCTCTGAATAACTCTCATTTGAGTCCCTGAATTATGCTAAAATTTCTGCCCTCATTTTGTGACGCAGTGTGTCAAGTAGAATTTTTTCAATCAGCTTTACTCATGAATAAGTGTGGCACACCATTTCACATCTTTCTTAGACAGATTTCCATTGATTGCATCAGCAGTGAGGATTGTATAGCAATCTGATGCTCCATTCTTAAAAATAAGATGGATATTCTGCAATATTTAACTTTTTTTTTTTTTTTTTGTCTCCAGGAATTAGAAGATCGTTGTAGTCAAGGAGAAATTACTACAGTCAAATTGCTGGAAAATAATACTTCATCATAACATTTTCTTCTCCTGTTCCTTCCATAATAATGAGTTAGCGTATTAACTTTGCTACATATTTACAGTTATCAAAAGTGACAACTGATGTTTTTAACAACTCCTTCGGTTAGAATCCTTCTATATTTAACTGTAATGAAATATGCATTTTATTTACTGAGTGAACATTTCCACATAACCTCTCTTTAGCCCATATAAAACTACACAAAATCCCTAGGCTCTATTTTTTTTTAATTTATATTTTCTATTTCACTGCTGAAATATTCACTAAGCTTCCAACCTTAGGCTAACATAATGATATTTTCAGAAGCACCCCAGTACCTATTAGGAAAGCAGAATTTGCTATCTGATCCCAGAGCAGTAGTCTATCTCATTTAGTGCCTTATTAAGAGCAGCACCTTAGACAAGAGGTGACAAGAACCTAGGGTGGGAATGTGTTCTAGTAAAGGAGATTCTGGTCTGAAACAGAAAGGACAGAGCTCCTCAGAAGGGGACCTGCACTACAAATCAAGAAGACGAGGAGAAAGATCATAATTAGCAATAGCTCTAAATGTAACAAGAAGAATTTTTTCAGTCAATATGGTAAGCTGCTTGCAGCCAATTAAAAGACAGTAAAGTAGGGACAATGCCATATGTAGATTAGGCTTGTCTCACAAAAAGAGCTTTAAAGCAGTGTTGCATAGTTCATGAATTGATTTTGCTTGAAGGCTGAAGGAAAAGAAACTGCAATAAGCCAGTCTTGTAGTAATAAAAGTGGTACCTCAGAGAACTCCATTAATGGCAAGCGATATGGTCAGATGAGTTTTACATACCTCTTTTTTACTAAAGTTTTGGCCCGCCTTAGCAAATTTCATACGATCACATTGAAGCAAAACTGTAATGAAGATTTTTTTTATTTTTTTTTAAGATTATACTATTTCTGAACTAATTAAAGCAATGCAAACCTAGGAAAAACTACACCTTTACCTTCAGCTTTAATTCACCACTGAATGCCAGCACTTTGCATGTGACAACTCCATGCAATACTGCAGCAATTGGAGCAATGAGGAAACTACCTCAGATGCCAGAAGCTGAAGAGTTAAAGAGTTAGTCTCCTGCAGCATGCAGAGAAAGCAGGGAATCAAGAAAACACCCAGACATATAGCTGTTAAGACAGGAGCAACATTACAGCCATTAAAATCAAATGTCAAAGAAGGAACAATGCCTATTAGCTTTTAGAAAACAAAAACAAACAGTTCAGCTTTATCAAACAAATGGGTTGCACTATCCAATTACTAACTTCTGATAAGCACCGTGTCAATTTTGAAATTGTTCTCATGAGCATTTTGAGAAGAAAAAATAAATATGAGCTATCCACGTAACAAGAATAAAAGAAAGCCAAACTATTACAGTCCAAACCTAATTACCCAGACATATCACTCCCCTTTCAGGAACATTGCAAAACAAGTAAAAACACTGTAACCTCTCTGAATCTGACCTTCTATGAGGCTCCTTTCCTCTCTCATTCAGGTCCCACCTGATCAGAAACCTTGAGAAGTCATAAGGTCAGGTCCTTCACTTGAACCTGTATCATTCGCAGCATCTTTTTGTTTCACCACACCCACAAATATAACAGCTAGGACTGCGTAAGCCCAGCTAAGTGTGCAACAAAGGGCTGCAGTATGGGGAGTGAATGGGACTCCCCATCATCCACTGCATGCAAGCAGGCACAGCTAAAAAGATTGACCGGCAAGTATACTAGAAAAAGCCAAAAGCATAACCAATAGCATAGTTGCCTTTTTAGAGTCATTGTGTTCCCCATACATCCTGACACAGCTGAAAGAAGATACATATCACCAGTGATATTAGAGGGAAGACTAATAACTTAGGACTATTTACTAGTTTTAAAATATAGAGCTACTTAATGGCTTCGCTGACAACCCTAGCAGGACTGGGAGTACAAGCCACAATAGTGCTGATCAGGTTCCCTTAGTGGACAGCCATAAGCTCTGATCCATTAAATGGACATTTTGTGTCTTGCCTACCCAGGTGGCTTGGGTAGCTTTGAAGGGTCCTCCATTAGTGACTTAGAAGAGCTTTTGGGGGCAAATCTTCCAAGTTGTCCCCACTAACTGAGCTTTTTTCATACTGTGGCAGTCTTGGTGCACATTCACTGGGTTCCTTAGTTGCAATTAGGCTGGAAGTATATTATAATTTATTTCTGAAAGTTTATTCCAGGAATAAACCTAGCTCACTCCAACACCTAACAGGTCCATAGGACCAGGTTAGAATAGTCTGAAGTAAACTCCCATGATGTGTGGCATGGACACCAGACCTTCAACACCATTTTCCTCTCTGGATCCATTCCTGCTGTACTGTGCTACTGCTAATATAGATCGTACATCATCCCCAGTCATTTAACATCCCTTAAGAACTCCCACCTCAAAGATCTTTCTTTCCGTTCACAACATTTCAGTCAAATAAGAAACATAGGACTTCCAAATTAGCATTCTTAACACACAGAGAGACACACACAAAGCAGAAATCCATTTCAATTGCAGCTGTGCTGGATAAAGGAATAACAGCATCACCCTCAACAGTCCTCACTACCCTTCTCTCAAAGATTAATGCACTCAGATCTGCTGTTGGAGCTGCTCATGTGACTGTTCTCTCACCTGTCTTAGTTAAAATGGCTCTGCAAATCTTGAATGGTGTAACACAAGGTGTTTGCTCATCCTGAAACGAGTGAGGGAGAGTTCCCATGGGTGCAACTTCTGTGAGAAAAAGCAGTTGCAGATGATGTCTTTGGGTGGCACAGCTGTGCTCAGAGGAGATCTTGTGTCCACAGCAATAGTAAGGGCAGAAAAGGAAGGCTAAATATTAGAAATCTAAATGCAACAGCTCTAAATCTTATTTTATTAATATTTTAACCATTTTCTTTTTGGACCACATTGTGCCTGTAGTAGCCCTTTTGCATTCTCCGTAAAATCTCTCTGGCTGTCAGAGGAGTACAGTCAAGCCCTCCGCTTTTAAGTACAGCCCCAGACTAGGTAAAAACATCATGTTCCTGATTACAGAATCACACAGAATCACAGAATGTTAGGGATTGGAAGGGATCTTGAAAGATCACCTAGTCCAATCCCCATGCTGGAGCAGGAACACCTAGATCACGTCACACAGGAATGTGTCCAGGTGAGTTTTGAAAGTCTCCAGAGAAGGAGACTCTACAACCCCACTGGGCAGCCTGTTCCAGTGTTCTGTCACCCTCACTGTGAAAAAGTTTTGTCTCATATTTAAGCAGAACCTCCTATGTTCCAGTTTGCACCCATTGCCCCTTGTCCTATCATTAGATGTCACTGAGAAGAGCCTTGCTCCGTCCTCCTGACACTCACCCTTTCCATATTTACAAACATTAATAAGGTCACCCCTCAGTCTCCTCTTCTCCAAGCTAAAGAGACCCAGCTCCCTCAGCCTTTCCTCATAAGGGAGATGCTCCACTTCTTTAATCATCCTCATGGCTCTGCACTGGACTCTCTCAAGCGGTTCCCTGTCCTTCTTGAATTGAAGGGCCCAGAATGGGATGCAATATTCTAGATGTGATCTCACCAGGGCAGAGCAAAGGGGGAGGAGAACCTCGCTCGACCTACTAACCACAGCCCTGCTAATACACCCCAGGATGCCATTGGCCTTCTTGGCCACAAGGGCACAGTGCTGGCTCATGACCATTGCACTGTCCATCAGGACCCCCTGGTCCCTTTCCCCTTCGCTGCTCTCCAGCAGGGCAGTCCCCAAATTATACTGGTGTCTGGGGTTGTTCTTGCCCAGATGCAGGACTCTACACTTGCCCTCATTATATTTCATTAAACTTCTCCCCACCCAATTCTCCAACCTGTCTAGGTCCCACTGGATGGCAGCACAGCCTTCCGGCGTGTCAGCCACTCCTCATAGTTTAGTGTCATCAGCAAACCTGCTGATGGTGCACTCCATTCCCTCATCGAAGTCATCGATGAATATATTGAACAACACTGGTCCCAGTACCAATCCTTGAGGGACTCCACTAGATACAGGACTCCAACTTGACTCCGTCCCATTCCATCCTATGGGAATCTGTGTCAAAGGCTTTACTGAAATCAAGATACACCACGCCCACTGCCTTTCCATCATCTATCCACCCGGTTATATCCTCATAAAAGGCTATCAGGTTGTTCAAGCATGATTTCCCCTTGATGAAGCCATGTTGACTGCCCCTAATGACCCTTTTACCCTTGATACGCCTAGACACAATGCCAAGGATAAGTTGTCCCATCACCTTACCTCTTGTCAAGGCGATTGGCTCTGGGACAGACGCGTTTTGCAGCGGAGCAGGGGATCGAGGCAGGCAGGGTTTTTTTCCGCCATTGAGGCCACTCAAGGCAGCCAAGGGAGGCACCAGGGCCCGGCAGCCCTCGTGAGGAAGGCTGATGAGGCATGGGTGGAGCCAGCAGCGCCCCCTCCCAGGCTGTATAAAGACAGCCACTGGGGAGCTCGAGCGACCCAGAATGCAGCGACCATGACGTGGCACATCACTCAGCGCTGCAGTTTGCACAGGCAGGGTGAGCAGGGGGGTCTGTCAGTCTTACATCAGTGCCTGGTAAAATTATGGAGGAGATTATCCTTGATGTCATTGAAGTGCACCTGGGGGACAATGCAGTCATTGGTCCCAGCCAGCATGGGTTCAGGAGGGGTAGGTCCTGTTTGACTAACTTGATTTCTTTTTGTGATAGGATCACCCATCTAGTCAATCAAGGGAAACCAGCTGATGTGATCTTTTCGGATTTCAGTAAATCTATTGACACAGATTCCCATAGGATGGAATGCTACAAAAATACAAATACAATACAAAAAGCCCAGCATACAGAAAAAAAAAAAAATATCATATGATGGGTGAGCAATTGGCTGACAGGTAGGGCTCAAAGGGTTGTGGTAAATGGGGCCACATCAGGCTGGTGGATGGTCACCAGTGGGGTCCCCCAAGGCTCCATTTTAGGGCCAGTCCTCTTCAATGTCTTTATAAATGATTTGGATGTAGGACTAGAAGGTGTTTTGAGCAAATTTGCTGACGACACCAAACTTGGAGGAGTTGTAGACTGTTGAGGGTGGAAAGGTCTTGCAGAGAGATCTGGACAGAATGGAGAGCTGGGCAATCACCAACTGCATGAAGCTGAACAAGAGCAAGTGCCGGGTCCTGCACCTGGGATGGGGCAACCCTGGCTATAAGTACAGACTGGGGGACGAGATGCTGGAGAGCAGCCCTGCAGAGAGGGATCTGGGGGTTGTGGTTGATAGCAAGCTGAATATGAGCCAGCAGTGTGCCCTGGCAGCCAGGAGGGCCAACCGTACCCTGGAGTGCATCAAGCACAGACAGCATTGCTAGTCAGTCGAGGGAAGTGATTATCCTGCTCTACTCTGCACTGGTGCGGCCTCACCTCTAGTACTGTGTGCAGTTCTGGGCACCACAGTACAAAAAGAATGTAAAACTGTTGGAGAGTGTCCAGAGGGCTACAAAGATGGTGAAGAGCCTAGAGGGGAAGAAGTATGAGGAGCAGCTGAGGTCACTTGGCCTGTTCAGCCTGGAAAAGAGGAGGCTGAGGGGAGACCTCATCATGGCCTACAGCTTCCTTATGATGGGGAGTGGAGGTGCAGGCACTAATCTATTCTCTTTAGTGACCAGTGATAGGACCAGAGGGAATGGTGTCAAGCTGAGGCAGGGAAGATTCAAGCTAGACATCAGGAAGAGGTTCTTCACTGAGAGGGTTGTTGTGCACTGGAACAGGCTTCCCAGGGAAGTAGTCACGGCACCAAGGCTGTCGAGTTTAAGACGTGTTTGGACTGTGCACTTAGTCACGTTCTGAATTTTTGGGTAGACCTGTGTGGTGCCAGGAACTGGACTCGATGATCCTTGTGGGTCCCTTTCAACTCAGGATATTCTATGATTCTATGATTGTATGGAGGTGAGGCTGACCGGTCTATAGTTACCTGGGTCCTCCTTCTTGCCCATTTTGAAAACAGGAGTGACATTTGCTTTCCTCCAGTCCTCAGGCACCTCTCCTGATGCCCATGACTTACCAAAGATGATGGAGAGTGACCTAGAAATGACTTCTTCCAGCTCCCTCAGCACCCATGGGTGCATCCCATCAGGACCCATGGACTTATGGATGTCCAGCTTGCTTAATTAGTCCTTAACCCAGTCCTCATTAGCTGTGTTCGTGTGCATAAGGCCATTGATTCATAGGCATAAGGCAGCATTTAAGAGTCATTAAAAGATCAATGTAATATGGTAACCTTTCCAGTGTCAGCTGTCCACAAAATGTTTGGACACTAGATATGAGCAATTCAAAATGGAAACCTGGAAATAAAGGAAAAATAGCTGTCTGTAAGCCAGTTTCTATCCAAAACTTTAAAGATTTTAATATTTTCCACCTCTGGAAATATTCCATAAAAAAGGTAGTTCTCAGATAGTTTAAAATATATCTAATATTCACAGATAACATTCGTGGAAAATTGCAAAAGCCTTCAAAAACTGATTTTTAATTAAAAGATGGGAAATGAAGACTTGGCATGGACAGCAGACAAACCACTCAAAAAGGTCTGAAATACAGAGTCTTGCCACTGAAATCCGTCTTGCTTTCATTCTCTACACATTAGCCTACACATTTACACACTGGTTTTAGATGTAAAGATAACTGGTTTTTGCTCCAAATTCAATGTTGTTATATCTTCCGTTGCATGATGAAATTCTATAATGAATCTGAAACAATGCTGTTCAGGGGTCTTTTTTTTTTTTTTAATTTTTATTATTTTATTATGTAAGAACCCTGCACTTTTGAAGTACGAGGCTATTATAAATATGTCTTAGTGCAGATGAGGCACTTCACCAATTCCATTAACAAGCAGCAAGATCGATGCATATAACTTCCATACAGAATGTTTTAGAAATATGCCCTATTATGCCTAGTTAAGTCAACCTCGTGTCATTATTTCATATTAGTGTATATGACAGGATTGGCATACCCAGAAAAGATCCATCAGAACTACTACATGTCAGCCAAGAAAATGAAAAAAAGGGATTCTGTATTTTGAAAGCTAGGTTAAATATTATATATTATTAAATATTTTTATAAGGAAATGTTATATTGGTACCAAAAAGAAATAATGTTGTTTTAACACTTAAGCATTAAGAGGAACTTTGAATAAAGATCTTGTAAAACAAGAAAAACAAACTTATGAGTACATATCTAAGTAAAAGAAAATAGGCGAGTAACGATGAAAATCTGCTGCACCAAGAGAAGGAAGTACTGTTTACATGCCTTATTTTAGAACATATGTTGTAAAAGACTGACATATTTTTTCACAAGGAAACATTTTGAAATATGCCAAGATTTTATGAAATATTTCTTCCAAGTCAAATATCATTATCCTACACTATCAATGGAAAAACTGCTGTATCAATCTACATTGATTTCACTCAAGTTAAGCACAAATGGAAAAGGTACTGGTTTTGGTTACAGATTTTTTACTGAACTCCAGAAACGTAGGGCCAGAAGAAAACTCAGTACATCTCCAGCTAGCCTTCTTACTCAAAATAGATAAACCATATCTAGCTTATTCCTTGGGTATGGTCAGTTGCCCTATCTCAAAAAAAAAAAAAAAAAGAAAGTATTTGCAATAATTTAAGTTGATTGTCCCATGTCCTTCCTCTCTTGACCAAAGGAAACGATTGTTTTTAAAATCAGTGCTGGAAAGGGTGGTGGTTTATTCCATGTATGAGCTCCTGCAATTATGTACTTAACGTACTTACATGAGATTCTTTGTTTTCTTCTTTGTTCTTTGTTTGTCCCATTTTGTACTCCTTTCTTTTTGAAAAGAAAACAACTTTCTAACCCAGTCATTGAAGAAAATTCAAAGTAAGAATCCTCCAGGAGTGACACCAAGGGGAAAATGAAGGACTCAAGCTAGTTTCATCCGTGCTCTCCCTAATCTCATAATTTTGAGACCTGCACTGTAAATTTCTCTCTTTTTAACATTTGATCTTGCTGGTGAAGATGCAGCTATGGGTCAGACCCTGAGCCATCTCCAGTGAGTGTCATTCCCAGGACCTTCGCTGCATGGCTCCTGCCAGATAAGACTGGAAGTAGTTTGAGGCTTAGAAATGGTCTAAAACTTGGTACTGCTCCCAGGTTCCATATATCCCAACAGCAGATGTTTTGCAAAAACTGATTCCCAACTGCTGTGGAGGAAATAATATTGTTGCATCATATAAAGGTGCCAAAACCTTTGCTGGTGTAAATTCTCAGATCTCCATCATCTTTGACTGAGCAGCCATAAAATACCTGTGCTGAGGATCAGGCTCCTCGTCTCTAGATTAGTGGTTAATAATATCCTATCAAGGAGGTATAAAAGGGGATCAGAAAAGCTCATCAAAGTGTTCAGTGACATGGGAGCAGATTTATGAGAAAAAATGATGTTATTAAAAAAAAAAAAAAAAAGGAAAGGTCGTATTCATTAGTAAGAAAGGAAGACCTGAAGAAGGTACAGGAGATGCAAATATTACAGATCCACAAGCACTTCAGACTTTTGTTGTTAAGAGATAGGGAGGTTTCCCTAGGACATTTAATTAAAATGAGGTACTGCTTCTCTTTATTTTTACATTTTAAATCTTTTTATTATCATAGCAATACATCTTCGACTGCTTCCTTAAGCATTAACAGCTGATTTATTTAATAAAACTGAGGACTGAGCATCAGTGGAAATACTGATTCCAATGGAATGCCCTCATGCTGTGATTGGTGAAGTGCTAAGTAATTTGCTTTTAATGCTAGCACATACCACTTAGCACTATATTTAACTGAATGATGAAAATCACTCATTTTTCATCCTCTTGCTTAACTGGTGCTTAATCTATCTACTGTACTGGGAGCCTAGCACCAGATATATTCTAATAGACCTTGTACTCCAATCTACAACAAGCATTTTAATTTTTAATTCATACTTACGTCTTTATCCTTTAATAGAACAGAACTACAGATGGGGAGGATGTTTTAGATAATAAGAGCACAGTAGGTACCTAGGGAAACTACACCACTAAAAGGATTCTTTATTTACACTTTTCAGTAATGACTACATATATATAGCTACACGGGAGAAAATTGTTGTAAAGGAACACTGCATAGGCAAGCAATTACTATCCAACTATTACTGAGCATTATGGATGATGTTGCTGATAAAAGCACTTCGGAAAACCACTTCAAAGTCAAGTAACAGCTGTTGTATACTGACCAACAACCACAGGAACTCACAGGATATGAATAAACAAAATTAATAGATAGGATGCTACATTTTCAGGGAAAAAAAAGAGAGAGAAAAAAAGATAAGATAAATTTAGTTAATATTTAAACCTACTTTAAATTCAGCTTTCAAGAATAGGTACTGTTGCAGAATTGTAGCTCCCAGATCAGACGAAAGCCAGTGGAAACATGTCAAGATAACTGAGGGGATAAAAATGGTGGACCAAGTCTTTCATGACAAATAGAGACTCAAGCCCAGTTCTACATTTGTTAAAAAATAAATAGAGTCCTATCAGAATCTGAAGGAGAGGTCATCCACCTCCACAAATAAGATTCAGTATTTCTATAAAACTAAATACTGGCATAATACCTATAATGAAGTCAAAATCTTACAAATCCAGATTGAAGTGTCTTAAATCAGTGACGGGCAACCTAGGATATACTATTGCCCAAAGGGATTTTTACAATTATATTAATTCATGTTCAAAGATAAAACCTAAGCCAAGAAGATGGGCCAAGCACGATGCTGCCTACAGTAGTCTATCTACTTGGTACTGTTGCCCATAAGCAGCTGGAGGTTGAAGAGAACCACAACTCATAGCTGAAGACAGTCATGTACACAATGCTAGTGACCTCTACCACATTGTTTTTGTCACTTCTTGTCAGATGCTGGGGCAATTGGTAAAAAGTGAATTCCACTCAGGTAGAAAAATTCCACAGAAGAAAAACATCGGACTGGACAGCTTCTCTTCATTTAGCTTCCTTTTCAAAATTATATGCAATGGTTTGAAATGTCAACAGGCAAAGCAAAAATGAAGAAGGCAATTTTATTCCTGTATGATGGACAGAAGCTATCCAAGTGATACCTGATGCAACAGAACCCACAAAAATTAAATCACTGCTTATAGGTATTCAGAATAATTTTAACACCATTCTGTCGTAATGTAACACACACACATGTATGTTCACAAGTCAATTAGAAGTAGGAAAAAATGGAAACCAAATCATTATACTGCAAACCCAAAGAAAGAGCGTTTTCAGGATTGACATTTAAATCTCCAGGTTGCTACCTAACATCATTTAATTATTATTCAGATGGATAAGAACCAGAGATGTACATAAAATTAATCAACAATGTTCAAAACATCAGGATATATCTTACAAAGTTAAGTGCATCTGAAAAAGTTTTTACAAATCAGTGTAAACACACAGACACCAGAAAAACATACTAGTTGGAAAAATGTCACCAATACTTATGTTAATTGATTAACTGTTCTACATGAATGATTCAAAATTGCAGGAAGCTAAGACTCTTCCCTTTTCTGTCTGCATTTTTAGGACAAAAAGGATTCTAGCACAGGGAATACCAGGAGTCAGGGCATGGGCAGTCTGCCATCTAGTTCTTCATTTGCTGCTGACTTCCACAACCTTGACAGAATGACTTCACCTTTTTTGCTTCTGTTCCCCTTCCCACCATCTCCTTCTGCTGTCTTTTGTAGGGCTTGCCTTGGGGCATGGAGTTCATTTTTTATGCACTTGTGTGAAGCCAAATAGAATAGGCACTGACTGGTTCAAACTAATGAGAAATACTTGAATACTTGTAAGAAAACGTGAGGCTTTAAGTTGCTGTAGCTTCCAGAGAAGTAGGTTTGATCAACGTTAAGACCCCAGCAAAATGTTCTCCTCTGGGATCTCATAAAATTCGCAGCCTGTTGGGACGTGGCTTCAGAACTGGTGGTATTTCATGGCATGAAGCCATCATTGTTCCTCTTCTGGGCATCTTTGTAACCTTGCAATTACTATAGTGTTGTGCTTTTGAACAATAACTGAAAACACGGGCAATGTTTGATTCATGAAACTTGAAAGAAATCAGCAACATTTTCCCCACCACTACAGTGGAAAGCAGGTATAAGCAAACCTGAGCAGTGTGGGAATGTCCCACTAAATGGAAGGAAAAAAGTCTTATAAAATTACTATATATCAGATCTATGAACAGGTCCGATGAGCTCCCACACTGAAATGTCATTTGAAGCTACAGAAGAGTAATGAATGGTGCAGTTGCAGGACAATTCTGTAAACAGAAGTGTGGACATCAGAACCATAAATCCTGTCAGACAGTAATCATAGCATGGATGTAAATCTGGGTGTAAATAACTCTGTGAACTATGCAGTCCTCCAGGAATTAGCTCTTATTGGAAGCAACGTGATTTCCTGAAGATTAGAAAAAAAGATGTGGAGAAAGATGTTGTAAATACATGGATCACAGTGTACCAATAACCCCAACAAGAATGGCACATAAGCAAGAGTCCATACACTAAATTAACCTATTTTCATTTAAAAAACTATGCCTTCTGTACATATGTGAACTTTCCAAGGCTTCTCTGTCAGCAGACAAGATTACCATGGATTTTAAAGTAACACAATGCACTTTTATCCAACCTTTGCTCCTGAGAAGGCATTAGAAAACTCACACTGAGAAGACTCAGATAAGTGCATGGATCTGGTGAAGCCATACCTGGTACTGAGATCTTGCAAAAGAAACAAGAGGAAAGTGGTATCTTGCATTAATATGGACATCTATGGACACCCTGTGTGTTCTATAATTCTCTGTTATCAAACACCTTGACACTACCTTTGATAGGCAGCAACTTCACTTAATAATTTAACATACATGGGCATTTTTCATCAGTGTAATCAATGGAATTTTTCACATTGTATTTTTCACACAGTGAAAAATACAGTGCAAGTCTGAGAGATTGGAGCCATTACAGCAGATGCTTTTGGACTTTTGCACCCAGACGAGTACGTGTGGACATCTACCTAATTACAAATCAAGTTGCTGATTTACACCTGCCCTCAGCACACTTGCAATGCTAGCCCTTGCTCCAGATAGATTGCACTGGGGTTACTTTACTGCTATACTCAGCTGCAGAATGGAAAGTGTGACTGGGCCTGAGTAATGAATGCCAGCTCCTCAGCCTTCAGGACTCTTCTGACAGACCTTTGATACTACCTAAGGAGGAAGACTCGCTAGAAAACACCACTGTGAAATTTCCTCCCTAACCAATCATACCCTGGTCTTTCCAAGGGAAAACTTGTTTTCAAATGACCTGTTTCCTTTGTACCTCTTATAATTTTGTGTTTAGGTATCAGTATTGCTTTCCATCTAGGTACAGAAACTGAAAATAATACCTTTCCACCTAGCCACACTCCTCTTCCTCTTCTTCAACTTGATATTTGAAGATATATGCAGCATACTGTCCATTTTATTTACATGTTCCTGAGCTGTGCTCACTTCATTACACAAAAGACTTATTCCAGTAATATCACCAAATGCCTGAAAAACAGAACAGACAAACAACAAATTATTATGGCAGCGTACAGTGAAATATCAGTGAACAGATGACTTTGATTACACTTCCCCACCTCTCTCTTCTTACTTTCAAAATATTGTGGCTTAGAAGCTTTTTTGAGTGTGAAATTTTATTCTGTCATACTAATAACCCAGCTTTACAGCAGCTTACAATTTAGCGTTCGTGGTTCAGTTCCACTATTAGGCCTTATAACAATTTTTATAACAGTTCTGCCAAAATATTATAAAGTAAAAGTTACTGTAAATGTATTCAGTAATACAGATACAGCAGTGAGATTAGCAATTTAAACACATGTGAAATTGGAATTCACCTATTTTTTCTCACTCTAAACGCTTTAGTAAAACAGCGGAGTGGGGATTTTTTTTGCCCATTGCTTTTAATATTTTCTTCTTATGATGTTCTTGACACATGGAGAAGATTTGAGTGGATAAAGAATAGACCTTCAAAGAGGAAAATTGTGGCCATGAGGAGAAGATGATGTGTTATAGAACTGGAAATTGGTTAGAAAGCCTCAGCTCCAGCTCGGCTGGTTAGTAGTTACCACATCACGTTAGATCTTCTGCTTGTGTCATGTGGGTGGCATGTTGCACAAGAGTGCCCTGGCTCTGATTCTATTCACTTTCTGGAGGGCCCATGTAAGAGAGATTTTGCTTAGCTGAATGTGAGCAGAAATCAAATTTACAACAACGAGAAGTAACAGATCCTCAGCTCTGTCTAGCTGCTGTTACTCAAATACTAGCATGGACAAAAGTGGATTGCTCCAGTAAAAAAAAAATAATTTTGTAACGAATTTTGCTATTTTCAACCTGTTTTAGTACAGCTGTAATAAATTACACAAACATTAGTTTATGTACAGGTATAATCTCCAATTTCTATTGCAGTTTTGTATACTTTTATTATTCCTCTGACGAAGTATCTTATATCCTCTTATACCATCTTCTTGATGAAGCATCTTGTTGTACTTCTATATTTGTTACCTTGTGAAGTTGGGAAGTGCTGTTACCTCTGGAACTGGCATATACAGGTAAAGTAGGGGACATCCTCTGATCATGTTAAAATTCTGGCAGAATGTTGGAGTGATCTCGTGCATCCCACATCCTAGGCAAGTTTCCTCACAACAGGCTACACGGTCTTCTTACTTAGGTACTACTTACACAAAACACCTACTACTTTATTTTTAGTTTTCTTCTTTTACATAAAGAGGTAGTCCAGGTTTAGACTGTCATTACCTGTTTCACTCATGGTATAAATTATCTTCAAGGATATCAGATAGAGATATAACAGCCAGCAGGGCTTCACAACACTTTTGCAAAATACAGACTCAAGAAGACAGAAGAGAAATAGGGCTCATGAATCATCACTGAACTAACAGTAACAGCAGGGTTTGGTTTTTTTTTGTTTGTTTGTTTTTGTTTTTGTTTTTGTTTTTTGTTTTGTTTTTCTGTTGCAATAATCTGAAGAAATACCCCGTAAATATCATCACAGTACTTGTGGAGATTTTGTCCTAATTCCCCAGATGCTGGAACACTAATTTTTATGTTTCTATGAAAAAAAAAAATACAGAAGGTGCACAGAGTTCACTGGTATAGCCTGTCTGTTGGTGTTGGTTAACATACCAAAACCTCCTACAGATCTGATCATTCCCATACCCACTGACTGATCAAAATGATGGAAACCCTTTGCTACACTTTAGGTGTTACTGTTTACTTGTTTACTTTAAATTGAAGTTTGTATGGATATGTCAGATTTTTAGACTTGATCAAATATTGTGCAGAGTTCTGTTATTAAAGTCCAAGTTGTTTCTGAAAGTAACTTAATAGCAGTAACCTTATGGTTAATCAACTGTATAGGAAAGTTCGCTGTGCACTTACTGCAATGTAATTATAAAGTGAGCAAAAACATAATTGATGCATTTTGTCAATCTCTGTAGCTGCAAGGTACTTTTTCAAAGTTTTTTTTTTTGGGGGGGGTAAAATAAGTTAGCACTGTTTTGGCAATTATCCTTTGACTTCAGAGATTTTACTGCTGATTCAAGTACAACTACATTTTAAAACCACATGAAAGATTATAAGCATTTAAGAGTACAAAATACATTCTGCTGTAATCAGTGTCTGTACTCTCACAGCATAAAGCCATTCAGAAAATCACTGAAAGTACAGCAAATCTAGGTGTTTAAAGTGTTTTAGAACTAAAAGGGAAGAGTTTGGATACAAAATAACACTTTTAAAGTACCCTTTAATTACCAGCACTGATGTTTGTTATGCAGCACAACTACAGTGATATGACAACATTTTTCTCATGGGTGTTTCCTCAGACTGAATGGATGTGCTTTGGCAGAACATGCTCCCATCTCTTCTGTGAACATTTGAATAAGGCAGCTCTAACTCCACAGGTCCCAGTGGAAAAATAAATGTAAATAACCATGCCCATAAAATATCTGTGTGTATGTTGGCTGGGTATGTAACCCTTCCTCCTCACCCTGTTCTCTCTGCCAGTTATAAAGAAGCCAGCATGATTTAACATTGCGGATTACGTGTATGTAGAACAAGGCTATAATGCCACGGTGTAGGTATTTCTGTCATCTGCCCGTTATCTGAAAGCCTGCGCATCCTGCTGAGAGCCAGTGGTGGACCTGTCTCATCACTCTCCTGCTTGTTCTGAGACCATGGCCTCAACTGCAAATAGACAGGACTTGTTGGAAATACATCTTGTTTCCCATGGCTCTGTGGGTTTCTGAAGCAGGGAGTAGATCAAACCTGGGATTTGAAGAAAACTGGAGAGAGGGGAAATGGCCACATGCTGCCTCCTGCAATTCCGTCCTGCCGCATGCATCAGCATAACCTTGACAGCAGCTGATAATGTATTAAGCCACAGTTTCCATTTAAGACTATACCTCAATTTACTGGGAAATGAAAAAATAAAAAATAAAAGGACTCAGTCTTATACCTGAAAGAGTAAATGCACATATTCAGGCATAACTTCTCAGCTGAGATGCAGTGTGTGCATCCTTTTCCTCTTTAGCAATGGGTTAAGCTTAGCCACCACAAAGGCATGGAACAAAATACCGTGTCCATTTCAGGACAGAAATGACAGGTTATGTGCAAGATGAACTGGATCAATTTAAGAGAAGAGTATACAAATTCAAGGTTTCTCCAGGAAATTCTTTTGAATGCTCTCATCTTTTCATCGGGGTGAAAAGAGCCACCTGGACAACTATTTCATGTCTTAAACTGATTATCTTCAATTGAGTTACATCAGTAAAGGAAAAATATATACTGGTAAATATAGCTTTAAGTAGTCTGATTTAATTCTTACTTGCAGAGGAACTATACTTCCATGAACCTCAACTGAAGGTCTGTATGTTTGTAGGCTGTACTAATTTGACTGCTTATTCCAATGGGAGTATCCCTTAGCTGACTTTTATCATGTATGATTCCCAACTCAGCGTATATTGATATGAAACAATGGTGATCATCCTCCTGATGAACACAGTTGAAAATCATTACTTGGCTTCAACAAGGCAAGAATAGATCTCAGAGTCAGCAAGGCAGCACATGGTGAAGCCCATCCAACCCAGGAACGTGTGCACAAATGATGCATTTCTGTGGGTGGAATTGTTCTTGCTACACAGTCTGGGGTAAACCTTTGCCACTCTAATTTGCACTCTGTTGCACAGGGATTTCCAGGAAACCAACTCACTGTAAACTGGCTGTGATTGCAAATGATCTGGCATGATGCTGCTGAAGCCAACCAATATGAGGCAATTTATACCAAAAATCACCTTTGCCCAATCTCTTCCTCACCAGGAGGGCTTCACTACCCACCTCAGCTTATCCAATACACAGTGTGGAAAGGTCAGATCTTTCCTGCTCCCTCTGCAGGGTCTGTTGAGATGATGAAGCCATTTGACAATGATGCCATAAGGTAATACATCAATTTCAGTCACTGAACTAGAGCAATCCTCCTTCTTTCTCTTCTTCATAAATCTTTAGTGACCACTGCAGTGAGCACTCCTTATGCAAACAGTATGTGGGGATTTTGCATTCAATTTGGCCAATTTATTCCATTACCAAAGTTAGACCCAGACAAATCTGCACTCAGATACATGCATAAATTCTACTGGTGTCAGCTGTATGGCTTACACACATATAGAAAAAAAAAAAAAACAGGCCCCAGTATTCATAGTAACACTGAATATATAAAAAGAATTTGTGGAATTAAGAATAAAACATGAGGCAATTTGTTGATTTGCCCAGGGAATATATTGGAGTGACAAATCTGTGGATTATTCTAAGGTTGTTTTTTAGTGTCATTATCAGATCCAAGAACTGTATATAAAAACACGCAGTCCTTCACATGCTAAAGATATAGTTTGCTCAAACAATTGTAAAATATTCAGTATTCTTAAGATTAAATATCTGAATATTGCTTCTGAAGGAACAGCTGTCAGCTTAAATCTAAAGTCTAGTTTGTTTACTGGCTGTATTTTATATCTGTTACAAAATGACACCAAATAGCAATAAAATTGTTGTAAGTATTCTACAGGGGAATATAAATGCCCTTTGGTTACAGTGTACATATCTTTATACATAATTCCAGTATATTTTCCCTAGAATTACGTTAAATATGTAAAAAGCCTTTTCTCATAAAGGTAAAAATGCTAGATGTTTCCAAGCTGTAATTTAGCATTAGTGTCAAGATTGCTTCAGAAAATAAGCTATGGTTACTGTTTCATTCTTTTTAAGTGTCACTCAGCATACCGTATCTGATCTTGTATTCAAAATAAACTTATATGATTTTATTCACTTTTCCAGAAATGCAAGAGATTTAGACATAATTTATAGCATATGGATTGATGTAAATAGCTTAAACTAAGTAATTGGCTAGTCACCTATGCTGTCTTATCCTATTACTACTAGGTACTACTCAGATAATTAGGGAAAACAGACTTCTTCTATCCAGGAAGTTTAAATTGGATGAATCCTTGACATTTGTGTAGATTTATTTGATAGATAAAATCATACTATACTAAAAGTTTTTCTACAATGCTGAACTTTACTAGGCCTTTAATAAGAAACTGATTTTTTGCTGAGTTAAAGTGACTTACCTTTAACCTTTTAATGAGAAATCAACTCCAGTCAGCAAAAGTTGAGATAAAAATCACTGAGTTGGTGTTATCACCATATAGACAGCTAAACAGTTATCACTATCATTAACTTTTCTGTGCATGGATTTCAAATACATTTAACATGCTAAAAATAATTTCCTGTATATTACAATAACATAAGATTAATGAATGAGGGAAAGCATGAAAAGTGATTTATTTTGGGAAGGTCATTTCTTGGTTAGCCAACACCTAAATTGAATACTATAAAGGAGAAATATATTATAGGTAAAATGGAAAATGGGTTTTACTACATGAGAATTCTTTGAGTTTTACAATGCTTATGATAAAAAGGACTACAGTTACAAGTTTAACCTCTATAATTTTTATGCTACACATTAAAAAAATCTTTTTATTTAACATTTCCATGGCAATTTATACATGTCACCTTGTACTTAATGTTCATTTTAAAACAGTTATTTTTGCTTTCTGCTTAGGAAACCTATAAAACTACTTCTCATACCAGACTATATATATGTGTGTGTGTATGTGTATATATATATATATATATATAAGTACACATATATTATCTACCAGCAAAGTTGGACCTTTAATGGGAATCCCATCCCTATAAAAATAAACATATTTTAAAGCAGTTATTACATAGGGAACCATTTATTCCTGGACAGTAGTAGGCCTCACTTACTGTAAAAAAGTAAAATAATAATGATAATATCAAAGTGAGTTTCGGCTCCTTGGCTTAAGTGAAATTCACACGGAGTTCCTTGCCGAACTAGGACTGTAAGAAAAACTTGCCTTTTTTTTTTTCTTCACTGAAGTAAAAATGATTAGTACTAGGTTGCTAATATAGTATAAATTCCTTACAAGCAGCCAAGGACACTGAAGCAAAATTACACAGAATTCCTTTTATGTCTGTCAAAGAATATTTGCAGATAGAGAAAGATTGGTTTGAAGCACTGAGGTTGAAGTCACTAAGAGCTGGACACATGAAATTGAGGAAGAATTTGTCCTTGTGATTTAAATAACGTTCTCATATCTCATGTGTCCTTGATGAGGGACATACTGCCACCCCAATAACCAGAACTCACTAGCCTGCACATACATCTCAGTTAGTTAAATGCTAAGAAACTACATTTCACGCTCTCAACGATGTCTACATTTGCACACACTTTTAAAAGTTTCTGTGCTGTTTTCTGCCAAACTTCTCATTTTCTTGTAGTATTAAAATACACTTTGTTTCTGTGGAAGACTACCAATACCAAACAGCAAACATGCTGTAACGACAGTAAGCATTGCACATCTGATTGAAGTATATTAGTCCCCAAATGTCTGAATTAATGAGGTCCCATTCTAGTAATTAAGAAGAGGTGTTACAGCTCTTTCAGGTATGATTCCAGAAAGTCATTGAAATTAAAAAGCCAAAGCCTTTTCATTTTTCTGTCTTCAGAGTTACATGTCCTCAGAGCTTCTTAATAAAAGTGAACAAACAAACAAGAAGTTACACTGAAATAATTACATTTTCACCCTCAGTGGCTTACTGTAATAAAGGATGACTGTTTTGCGGGAAGAAGATGCATGCAACCCACAGTTCCTAGATGTTGTTGAATTACTTTTTGTATTCTGCAGTTATACGATAGTACAATATCTCAGTATAAAAAATAGAAAAAAGTGAAAATTGGTTGTTTCTTGCTCCACGGACTCTATAGATGAGGTAGATGTATGTGCAAAGGCAGGTCAAGTCGCAGTTGCCACATAGCACCCCTCTATTCTATAGGCCATGTCCCTACAGTCCCAAGAAGGTATTTTGCACAAGTATCTTATCTCTGATATGAAGAAAGAGACTTGCTGACCATGAAGAAAGAGGAAACGCAACTGTCATTTCTCAAGCAGGGAGAGAATAGGTGACAATTTATGTCCTTGCCACTGTGGAAAAAGCCATCCCTCCTTATTGCTTCTGGTAGGGTAAGGAGGATAATAAAGAGTAAAAGGGGATCTCATCTTGTTTCTTCTGATAAAGTGTTGTATCCATTCTGGCAGAGAATAGATAAGATTATGCTCTGTAAATAGATTAAGTTAGGAAACTCCTGGAAAGTAGAAGTCTTGTTTACTCCAAAGGATGATGCAAATAAATAAATAGCAAATGACACCACATAATTTGAGGCTGGGGAATAGAAGGAAACCGAAATGGACATTAAGGATCTGGAAAATTTTTTCCTTGAGATCTCTGGGGACAAAATACCTAGCTAGCTATAAAGTTTCAGATTAAAAATGTTTATACATGGTGCAGTTGCCCACAAAATATGGCAGATCAGACTCTTTATCCCCAAAAGTCCATTTTAGCCTTCATTTCCTACACTCTTAAAAGCTATACTTAGGATTCCAAAATAACTTTTTACTTGTCAATAGATTTTCTACACACCACTGCTTGTCTAGTCACAGCAGAGGAAAAATATATATATATTATTCCTGAGGGGCAGAAACAGCAGCAAGTGACAAAACCCCATAACAGACCCACAATGGGTTTTTCTCACTCTGTCCTTGCTAAGGCCCTGGTTCTTGTACCAGAGAGAAAATGGAACCTTTCCCACAGAGATTTCAAGGCAATATAGAAAATGGGAGACTTTTAAAATTTCCTCTCAGTGTACAAATGGAATATAACTTACCACTAGTGAGTGCATAGTCTTAAAACTCATTAACTTATAAAACATCCCTAATTAGGGACTGAATTAGAAAGCCATGACCCATAAAACACACAAATGTAACATTATATCCATTATCAGCTAAATGTAAGATCAGGATGTAAGTGTTACTGAAATTATTAGCTGAGCATGTTTCTGAATTGCAATTGTATTTAGGTCTACAAATATAAATGCAGCAAAGCATACACTGATCTCCTAAATTAGAGGCACATCTTTCAAGATGCTGACATAAGACACAGCCATGCAGATTTTAGGCAAAGACAGCGTTGTGGTATAATGTGGGAAACTATAAAGAAGTGGCTTGAGCCATTCATGCTGCACAGTGCTAACTTTGTCGATGCTGATCAGCATCAGTTTAGAAGCTGGAAGTTTCTGGGAAGCTCACTTGGGAAACCAAAATAAAATTATATGGAAAATAATAGAAATACATAAAAGAATGAATGAACAGAACCAGTACACCGAGTTAAGCTCGATGACACATGCCTGAAGACCTTCCTACTAGGGCCTTGTGGAAGGAGAATGAAACCTGATGTCCAAAAAGCTGAGAACTTAACTGGGACAAAATGTCCTGCACAGAGCTATCATTTGTAACAGGTGGGAAGTAGGCATGGGGCTGCATTGTTGATCTCAAAACAGGGAAAAGGACTTCTAGCAGAAATCTGGCAAATGATTTGTACAAGGAGCTTTGGTAACAAACTCAGGCACAGACCTGGACTTGCAGGTTTCTTTGTGTTAATAATTAATTTCTCCTTCATGTAGGCCACATGCCTTCTCTTGTTTTCTTTGGCCAGCTGCAAGACTCTGCTGTCTTCACTCTGGTGAATCACAAGTTCCTGGGGCACAGAATTATTCCTTGAGGACAGTTTCCTTTAAATTAAATTTTCTTTTAAAAGCCAAGTAGGGCAAAGACATTAAGAGTAAAATATTTTAATGAAGAAAGCAGCCTCGAAACATTAAACAGAGGAGCAGAAGCAACATTTTCCTCATTCTGGAGAGATATACTTGAACCTTCAATTTAGAAGTGAGCAACTGAAAAATTTGTATTTCAACACCGTTTGTGCTGGTTTCCTATAGTAAGCAGACCTCTAAAATGATGCTTCCACTTCTCTGGGTAGGTAAAGTAATATGCTTTCACTTTTCTTTCTCTTAGATGCCAGTGTTTTGTTTTGTTTTGTTTTTAAAGGTCTCCCAACTCAAGACCAAAGGCAACAAGGAAATGCACCTCTTCTAAGCACTTGGAACAAAATGTCAATTCAAGGAACAAAATGGAGTCTATGAAACAGGTAATAGACAATACTTTTTAAAATACCATCCTGCATTGCATTTTAGCGCACAAACTGCTTGCAGTGGGCCTAAAAATATGACAACATCCAGGATTCAATCAAAAACTTGCAAGAGGCCAGTAAGTCATATGATTACTGTATGTCAGCTCTGTGTCTGAAGAAAAACTAAATAATTCTACCATACCTACTGTTGTATAATATTTGTGCACAATACTTACGTAGTATATTTATATATAATAATTCCTGTATAGAATAACCTTATGTGGTTCTTAGCAATATATATTTATAAAATAATTTTTGTGTGTAGTTTCAATATATATCTTCCATAATTTCACTTAAATTGCTCTATAAACTATACTAAATTATTACTTTGCATGGTAAATGCTTTAACTCATTAATTTTACAATACTGTTTAGGAGTGAAGTCTTCCTATAGAAGATCTCAGTGTATACTTCATGAAGCGTCTATTTCCTGCTTTGACCCTGACCTACTTCTTAAGTGCATGCCTTTGCCTTCAAAATCTGGATGTAAATAATCTGCTTGGACCTACCTCAACAATAGCCCCATCAGGCAGCTTGAGGAAGTGTCTGTAGAGTTGCTGGAAACCGCTGAGGTGTACGGTGAACACCGACACGTGAACAGTGGTACCTCTTGAGGTAGCTGCCGAGTCAAAGATTTCATCCTGGTGCTGGAGGTCACAGCTGGGGACATCAGACTTGCTGGCATGGTCCTTCCAGATGTAATCACACACTGCCACCTAGTGAGACAGAAGGCCCCCCCACACACACATGCGCACACACACGTACAGAGTCCTCCCATCCCCCCACCAAAGGAACATATTTAATTAACTTCTGACAAGAGCTTTACAGATTTAAAATGATTTTACAATAAATCTGCAAAGCCTGTACCATATGCAGTGCTTGCACACAGTTCTCTACTACACATTTTTTATGACATAGATCTAAATAGAGAAGCTAGACAAATCCCTGGTGTATATTCTATAAAGTTAATTCTGCACAGATGAAGCTGTAATTGACTCCTGTATTAACCAAAAGTAGGGAGATCAAGCAGGGTAGGTTAAACAATCAAATGGCAATGCTGATTAAAAATATATATATATATACACATATAACTGATAATTTTGTGAATGTTTGTTTTTCTCTCTTTGAGAAGCCTTTGCTCCTTTACCCATAAGCACTTTTTAGTCTCTGATCTCTGAATAGTATTAAAATAACCTTGTGCTGCTAACTGAATTGTAGATGAGGCAGAGTAAATAAGGTGTATTTTAGTGTGTTGTATAAAGCAAATTTATTGACACAGTTACCTAGTTTCCTGTCTTGCTGTAAACACGTTTGCTTGGGTAGGTTTCGTACCTTCTTGTGTCAGTCAGAATTTCCATTTAAGCATTTCATTTAACCTGCTCTAAGGAACCTGCTTTGGCAGGGGGGTTGGACCCGATGATCTTCTGAGATCCCTTCCAACCCCTTCAATTTTGTGATTCTGTGATTTCCATGTTAATTCTGTACGCAGGCTGAGCATAATTCAAGATTTCAGCTTGAACACACCACACAGTTTAAGCACCTCATATCCTTAACTAGAACTGATAATGAGCGGCATTACCTTTTATACTCCCCCTCAAAAGTAAGTGTTTTAACCCTTCACTTTTGCAAGGGAAACCTTAGTATAACTGTATAACTCTTTTTTTTTTTTCCCCATGAGATACCACTCCTGTTTACAGTAGGAAAGGATTGGTCAGATATAGTTATACCCTCAGAATACACTGGCATGTTCTTCCTAAACACTTCTACTTAATGTGAAGGAAATAAGGAAAAAGCACGTGACTTTTCCTTCAACAAAATGTATTACACTGGCTGAAATCATTAGAACTCACCTATGAAACCAGCTATAAGAAATCTGTAGTTTACTCTAGTTTAAGGTAGCTGTGTCAAAACGTTCTTCTGCATAGTTTTGTTTGTTTTTCTGTTTTTGTTTTCTTTTCCTTTTTGCTGAAAGAGGGATCCCAAAATCACAAGACACATTTTATTTTTTTTTCCTCACTTTGGATAACTTAGGTTTAGCTCAGTTTGCTTGTGTTCCAGGTCACATTTCCTCAGCTGTTCTTATACATTATGAGGAATCCTGTAACTAGCACCATGTGCCAACACCACAGTCCTGACATGCAGGCTGCTATTCTGAGCAACTGTCTTAGGAGACTATTGTTTTTAGGTGAGTTAAGGAAGTAAGAATATGCACTGGAAAGTATCTCCAGCTCTTTTCCAGGGATGACAGAATGTTAGAAAACTTCATTTTAGTCCCAGCTTTCATTTGCATCAGTCCCAAACAATTTTATACATCTTAAAACATGGAAAGGTCTTCTGAAATTTAAGGTAAAATATGCAGTCTGAATTTCCCACACCAAAACCTCTGGGGTTTAAAGGCTTTCATTCAAAACAACTAGTTAGGAACACACAGCAGCAACAAGAAATGGTCTTGATGGGACAAGCCCTGCATTTTCTCTGCCTAAAACACAAATGTGTCTTACATGCCTGACACATGCAATTGCTCCGTAAGAATCAAGCCGTTGGCCAACACTTTTAATACCAATGCTCTCATGAAAGCATCCAGGCACTTCTGTTGGGGATGGCTCCCAGAGAGTGTTGGCCACAGCAGGGATAAGATGCTTCAAGAACAGCCACACCACAGCCCTTGAAATGGGAAGAAAGACCTCACCACAGTCACCCTCCTCCTCCTCAGCATCCCAGTTTCTCACAACCAGGAGCTCTGTCCTGTGTAATCAAGCCCTTGTCCCTGATTCATGACTTGAGAGGAGAGAAATAGTTTGGAAGGACAGTTCAAGAACTCGTTCTGCAGAGGATCCACACAGCAACAGGGGTAATCTCTTGGCTGTGATGATTGCCCTTTTATGCTACATGCATTTTCCCCTGTGCAAACGGACTGCTTGCTTCCTTTCTTCGGAGTATTTTCAGCCCTTCTGAATCAATCCCACATGTTCCTCTGCTTCTTCTCAGACCTCCATCTTAGTCCACTTTCTTTAAATCTCCTTGCCTTTCTTTTGTGGTTGTCCCTACGAACGAGTAAGGTTGTGGTTATTTTGGTTGATTTTTGTTTGTTTTTGTTTTGTTTTTTGTGTGTGTTTTTTTTAATGTGTTCACATATCACTGTGAACTGTGTTCACTATGAACACTGCATCCTTCTCTGCAGCTCTGTTTTGTCCATTTCAGCTGCAATTAGGGGCCATGATTTTCATCAGCATGGACCTTTGACTACCTTCACTCAAATAAATAACGACAAGTATTTTCAATAAGTGTCAGAGCTGTGTGTAATTTACAGCATGTGATTACCATGTTAGAAGCCAACTCCAAGTTGCTCAAACCTTGCCCTTTGCTGGGGTGAGGATCTCCTTTATGAGTTCCCAGTTCTGGGTGCCAACCCTGTGGTACTATATCCATATGGGAGCAGGTACAGCATCAGGAACCTGTGCCTTGCCACCCACCTCGATAGCAGATGAATCTGTAGGGTAACAAGGAGTCAGACAAATCCCCCCGCCTCTTGACACATTTCAGGTCTGGTTAGCTCCCTCTAAGGACATTTATGTAATTAGCTAAGAGAACTTAACCATACTGATTTGCACACTCTCTTCTCCCTGAAAGCACAGCCTGATTGTCAGACAACTGAGACTGAAAAATCACCACCAAAACCGATGATGCCATGCTAAGTTTCATCACCCCAGTCCAGGCAAGGCATGGTGAGAATGGAGGGAAGTGGAACACTTGACTCATTGTCCCTTTCTTAAAGTTATCCAGTATCACGACTTTTTCTGATGGCAGGTTCAGTAATATGCAGGCACATACAATGACCAGAAATCAACCCCAGGAAAGGAAAGAGCAGCCACCATGATGTTGAACTTGGACTGGATTTAGACACCCCTGGTCTGAAGGACCATTTAAATTCCCTCCTTGCTAACACCGTCCTAAAGTATTCAGTAGAGAGCTGTCCACTGCCTTGAAAACATTCAAAATGCATTTCTGTGAAGTGATAGGTCACTAGAGAGCTGTGGTGGCCTACATAACCTGAAGTAAGCTCCAAAAGTAAACTCTGCTGTCATCTGAAATCTCTATCATTAAGTTTATCAAAAATGTCCATTCATTTCCACAGGAATACAATATGAGTTAATAAATTACTGACAGGCTAGTCAAGAGACTGTGCATATAGGACATGTCAGAGGAACTGAAGTTAGCTATGATCTAGATTCACAAGGGCTGACAAGAAACCACAAAATGCCAGAACAGTGTACAGTAATCCTTAAATGAAATTCATCTTTCAGCAGAAAAACACATTAAGGATGGTAATTCAATGATAAAAGAGGCAGGCCAGAACAGGTTCAAATGCTGACTATTACACAACATAACTTAATTAAAGCAGGAGTGTGAGGCTGTTAATCGCTTTATAATAGCTCAGCTTGAAATGAGGTCTGATGTGATTGCCCTTATAGTTTATTTGTTTATATTATATCTCAAAATGTTATGTAGACTTAAAGCAAATGTACAGTTTTCACTGGTCTTTATTGTATTTTTTTTCACCTTTCCATCCTCACGTCTTTGTGCAAGTATGCAAAGAAAAGAACTGGGAGGAAGGGTCATAAATTTAGGTCAGATCAGATGATTTAGTAAGTCTCATGTGGGTTTAAGTCTTATTAATAATTTTAATACATTCTTCTTTGACAACAATGATTTCAATCACTGCTCCTTTAATGTACAGTGTGACGTAAAAATACAAAGACTTTTAAAGGAACAGAACATGCTTCTCATACAAAGAAGGTAAATTATATCACCTTTTGGAAGTTACAGTATATAACCTAGAGCAAAAGCAAAAAATATATTTTTTCAGTATAAACACAAATTTATTTTGTTGCATATCATGCCATATTAAGTGTATAGATATAATGTTCCTGAAGTAGGATGTTATTTTAAATACAGATATATTAATAAATATATATTTATAACTATATTGCACACATGATACCCAACAAATTAGTACTAATATTTCCAGTCAGGGTGCAGAAAATGGCATGCTAAAGCTTTACAGTTATCATGAGCTTTTCTATTATAAAACAGCTTTTCCAAAAAAAAAAAAAAAAGGAAAAAAATTTCTCAGATTACCTCAGCTACAGCAGAAATGTGAGGAAGACTGGAGTTCAATATCATAAAAAAAAAAAGACTTTAACATTCAAATAATTCTTAAAAATTTGAGAAATATACATGTCCATGAGTGTCTAAATGCTTTACTGTGATTGGTACTGATTCTTAACTGCTTACAGCACTAATATTAACAATATCATGTGAATCAATTCCAGCCTCATCCATTGTAAAATGTGTGAAGAATGCTTAAAAGCAGCATTCAAAGGCATAGAATGAGCAATACAGACCAAACCAACCAGCTGAGAATGGGCAGAACTGCAAGCTGGTCACGACAAATAATTAGCAAAAGTTACAAGCTGTTAACTTTAGGCAAAAGGGCAAAAGTGATGAAATTATAGGAAAAAAAAAAAAGACATCAAAAGTCAAGGGTGATGTATTTACTTCCAATAACTTTCATCAACATGGTAAGTACATTTTCTGTGCTAACAGTTGTAAATATGGGAATTGCTGTCCTGGAGGCAATCTTTGTTAACCCAGTGTAGTTCTACAACTTAAAAAAAAAAAAAAAAATGCTGGCTAGTATTAGCCTTCGAGGGAAGCTCAGCACCCCCTAAGTACTGCAAACCCTGTTGCGTTTTCTAAAAATCTTGTAACACTGTGAAAAGAAGAACTATTTTGTACATGCAAGTTTACATTGAAATGCCTAAAATACCCTTGCTGCCCATGTCAAAGGTATCTTGGCTGTATCCAGATCCGGGTCAGGCTACCTCTGAACTTTACACTTAACTGGCTGTACCAGTGGGGAAATTTTCCAAGCCATCATGGGAAGGATGTGGTGCTTACAAGAAGCAAAGAATAACTTGGTTCAAATAAATCACAAAAATGGAGAAATGGAAAGCACGAGGAGAAAGGCACAAACAATAGGAACTATTACAACTGCCAAGAAAGCATATCATCATGAAGAAGTCATGACCAGTTACACCAGTACATCTCCCCTATTTAATCCTTACATGTACAAATACATGCATGCACACGCTTATACATATACAGCGTATTTTGGTGGGGCAATATTATATGCTCTTGTGCCTGGAACTACAATGAAGTGTAGAGATATCTTGGGTTACTGAATGTCTTTAGTCTCCTGTTGGCAAAGGGTTTATGCCAGGCACAAGCACATCACTTAGCAGCCTTTCTCTTACCTCTGAGTCTAAAGAGCCAGATCTACAGCAAGTGCTTTTGAAGCAGTGCAATATCCCCACCTACAACCATCTGTAGTAACTCTCCAGACAGATAACTTGTTTCTAAATCTTTCTATCTGTGAACATAATGGACTGAAATAATGGACCAATAGTATCAGGGAATTGTTTATTTCAGTCAAATTATGAATGCCTGAAGCATTGTTGTTACAGTCTTCCCTGATTTATTTAATAAACTGACATGGACAGACCGAATGATGAAAATAACCATATACAGAGAATAACCTCTTTGTAAACGACTGACGAGAAATCCCAGAATAGATTTATGGCAAGCTGCTTAGCATTATAACACCAGGAAACAGCAAAGGATTTTTTTGTTTGTTTGTCTCTGAATTGTGATAGCATCATGTTTCTGGATATGTCCAAACGAACAGTGATACAGATCTTTTCTAGGGGACAATTTTGATCTCCTGTGTTTAGATAAGACAAAGCACAGTCACATACTTTTAGCCACAGTGCATCCACTGCTAATACAGCCTGCTGCTTACCATCCCATCATTTCAGATCTAAATCTTACATGGTTTTAAGTCTCCACACTTGAGTCATCTACAAATAATATACAAATGCAGAAACAGATTCTTCCAAACAACAATAAATTTGAAAAATGTAATCCCAAGACTTAAGTCAAAAACCGATGCTCAATTCAGCAAAAGCCTTGTCTGAGCAAAGGGTGAGTGAAAATTAAAGGCTGCAGCTTTTTTGTATTTCCTTGCGTACAGCAGTGCCTTTGTCCATTGATTTGCCCTAAGGAAAAAAGATAAAATACATTCCCTTTCTATTCCAGAGAATCCTACTCTATTCCAAGCCCAGAATAGGTTTGTTTCAGATGGGTAAGAGAAATCTCTCTCCATGCCTCATTTCCCAAATTTATAAGGGATGCTGGAATCAGTTACTTTAGAAAGCATCTTCAGTAACTTCAGACAGGATTTTATATACACCAGTGTTTAGGAAAAGCTATTTTCCCTATGGAAGTCAGAATTTAATGCATACAAGGGCATATCTGTGTAAATAAGAGTGTCTGTTGTTCATTATCTGTTCATCAACGTTTGCTATTCATTACTCATCTGTTTACAAATGTAATGCAGTCAAAAAGCAGAAATAATACTATATGACTTTGGTGACCAAACATACACCAGAAACAACAAATAGTAAATAGATTTACAGCGCAGTTCATCTTATGGGATAAAATAAGCCCACACAAGACATTCTGCAAAATTTTTTGAAAAACAAAAAACAAAAAAAACAACAACAACAGCAACAACAACAAAAAACCCACCCTGACAGATCTGTAGAAAAATAATGTGGTTCAAAAAGAATCTGTAAACAGAAAACAAAAGAGCTAAATTTGTCAAATAACTAGTTACAATGAACATTGTATGTTAAACATTTACTGTTTGGAATAGAATAAATATAGAGTAAGTAGTCTAACTTCTAAGGTAGTTGGAAGAAATAAAACTATGTTCACAGATTTCCTTCACCATGTCCAAGACCAGGTGCATGCAAGATGCATGTCTGGGTATAAGCATGCTTTTACTCACCTGTGAATTATTTCAGATGGACAGAACTGTTCCTGGCAGCTAAAGAACATTTTTAAATCTGGGACATTTCATGGGCAGCAAATTAGCTGAGAACTTACAATTTAAACACAACTTAGACTGTTGGCTTCTAGCTGCATCTTCTTCAGCTGCAGGAAATTTCCTCCTGTGAAGGCAGGATTGTGTGCCCTTGGGCCAGTGGGGTAGAACACAATGTAAAGTGCTCTCTTGTGCAGGGTGTGTTTTGTTGAATACCTAAGTCTGGATTTTAAATAGATTTTTTTTGTTGTTTATTTTTTTTAATATTCTTCTGACAATAACAAAATTGCTGTAAGTTTTTTGTAAGAATCAAAATAATTTTCTTAATTTGCCTTCTCAGAGCCAGCTATGTTTTCGGGCAGATGAAAGAGGATTAAGAAAAAGGTGAAAAAAGAAAGCAAATTTCAACACTTCCAGTAAAACATACATGCCTTCTGCTTAGAAATACTGTCATTTCTTTCTGACCTTTCAGTAGTTCTAATGAGTGTACTGACTACTCCAACATGGCTATTAATTATTAGCAAACAGATTTAGTACAGAGACATCTAGAAACTCTTGCTTGCACTGTGGCCCCATTGCTCTAGCTGCTGTACAAACAGGTAGAAGTGGACTGCCCCCGAGAACAAGGAGATAACATGCAGCAAGATCAAATCAGTAGCTGTATTTGCACATGTATGTAGCTATTTGCTTTAACTGTCCCTAAATCATCTGTATTTCCAAATAATCACCAGTAATTAGCTGCTTTCTTGCAGGCATCACTGCAGAGGCAAGTCTTGGAAGGAAAACTGGAGGAAAACAATTTTGCAACTTTCTTCCAGGCAGCAGGGACACTACATTAGAAGGGCCTGGCATATTTCTCTAAGAATTTGATGTACTATGCCAATAAAACAAATGCTGGTTTCATTGTAGACAAGAAGGGAAACAAAATAATGAAAAAGAGAAGAAGGTCAGGTACAAGGAAGGAGCTTGGTCTTCCTTTGTGGTCCATACTGGCATTCCCCACTAACCCCAACTCATCCTCTCCCCAAGGCTCTTTTTTCTGCCTCCATAGGGCCAGCATCCTAATTGCAAGCTTAAGCAAATCTAGTCCAAAAGTGCCTCAGTTGCAAAGGCATTTTCTTATTGTGAGCTTACTCTTTCTTTTTTCTGCAGTAGGGTTTTATTTTTTGAATCTCACAAATATTTTAACCATGCCTGGCACTGATGCTTCTCTGGAAATACAGAAACCCACTGTGGCAAGCAGACAAAGGGTCAAAGGTTCACGGCGGTTTGCATAAGCCTTCAACGGGGTATGCAAACCACTTGGGTCTGCAAAACTTGTCAGAAAACTTGCAAGATCAGGCTGCCTCCTGGGGCTCTGTGAGCATACCAAGGACCTCTAAGCAATGTCTTTTTCCCTGCCTGAGTTGAGAAACCAGATAACAAAAATACTTCTGACAATAATATTTCCCACTTGTAGCACAGTCACAAGTGTTGCTAGAACAGCCCCCTTTCTGATTTTTCAGGAGTTCTGCCTTCATTTAAGCAGAGCCCATGAAGTACACATAAAAAAAATAAATTATTACCAATAATAATAAAAAAAAACAACTGCTTGGAACCCTAACAAACAGTTTATGGTTCAGGTTCAAGTCTTGGGCAAAAGTGTGGTGGGATTGCACATTTGGAAGAAAGACTCTATTCACATTTGATTTCACCTCAGCTGGTTTGCCCTTCCTGAATCAGAAGTAACCATGCAACTTATGCAGAAATAATTGCATCGTAGTATTGAATTTGATGTGCTTGGTTTGGAAAAAAATGGTTTAGTGTACTGTGACCAATTGTCTATTATAATGAATCTTATTATTAATGGAGTGTACTTTTTTATCCTTATTTTTTCCTCCTTGGAAGATAGCAGAGTTTAGCATCCGATAAACATGTAAATTGCATTTTCCTTTTCACACAGGACAGATTTTAACTTCTGAACCAGCAGTCAACAAAGATTCCCCTAGCTGCTGGGAAAAAAAAAAAGTAAGTATTTATGAAGAAAGGCATAATAAGATCAGAGCGAAGCCTGTCATAAAAATGCACATTGCATAATACATGATGGATCAGTTCTATTATTTAACTTTTGCATAGATATAACAATAAAGAGATATGCTAACCATCATAGTCAGCATTAATTTACAGTGGGAAAAATAATTAGAATCTCACTTTTTCTGAAGAATGGAGTGAAAATGTAAACAATGCTTCCCTCCAGGCAAGTGCTTTATCAATTTGACAGGCGCATTTGAATTTCCATGGGTGGGGGACATAATAGGTTATTTATGTGTCATTTTAATAGAAAGGCCCAACCATCAAGATGGACAGGAGACTTTATCAGTACTGCTGTTTGCAACTAATCCACCAGTTTAATACCCCATGAAAATACCTGCAACAAAACTTGGACATTTTTCTTTTCCACTCCATTATAGGCAAATCAATATGGATGCTATTCATCTCAAATCTTTGGCTCAGCAGGTGCCCACTACACGAGCTCCTCACAATATTGGTACATTGGCATAGCTGCATAAACATACAGATGTTGATGTCTGGTTCAATCAGTGAATCCAGGGCAAGATCACATGGACCTCTAATTCACCCCCAAATGCTAGTAAGTGGGAAAAAAAAGTGCTTGTTGCATTTTTTTTATTATTATTTTTTGAGAGGAAGGAGACGGCAACCTACAATGTTGTGGCATGTGCCCTTTGACGGATGTTTCTCTCAGTCAAGACTTCTGCACTGTCTGCTTTACCTTCTTCTCAGAGCGTGAAGCTTCCTATAGCAATGACAGTTGTTGTACAGCCCAAAGCCATGAACATCCTGCACCTAATATTGTGTTTTCTGTTTACTCTGCAGTAGTGTTCCCACGTCACAGCTGTGGGCTGAGACCTGGCTTGTGCTAGGTACTGTGAGAACCACCACGTGGAACAAAAAGACAACTCTACTGCAATTCAAGAACAAACAAACCTGATCTTGCCAGACACTTCAATAGCCCATCGATTAGATGGACATGAAAGATTAGTCTTGGAAATCTCCACTTTTGGTCAAAATGACCAAATTTACTAGTCATATTAGAATCTTTTTTTTTTTCTTGTGTCAATGTAACATGCAAACATATACGTACATTATTGTTAATATTTCTTGAAAAACTTATTTATCATATTCAGGATGCTATCAGACAGCAGCTGATTTTATTTTTAACACTGAAAAAATCCAGCACAACTTTTAAAAGTTTTCAATTATTGTAAATGTATTTAGATTAGACACTCTCTAGGTCACACAATGACTAGCATATTTTTGGTGGTGAATTAGGCACAAGCCAGAAGAACATTATCCAACTCCCAGATGTAATGGGGCTATTTATGTAGATTTGCCATGAACAAAATGCATACTAGACACACCCTGTCATGTATTATCTCTGCTTAATGCTGCTCTTTCTTGTCTTGTGTTGGACTTGTCTGTGAGGTCCATTGACACATAGCCTTCATTTGACCCAAAATAATTTGGTAGCCACAAAGCAATTCTTGTTCCCTCCTTGATACTTTCAACTGTACTAGCACACAGCTTGCCCTGTTCTTGTCTACACTACTATTCCTGCAACATTCAACACCCAGAGCATACTGTGACAGCTCCCACGTTCTTCACTGGTGTGCTTGTGTATGTCTACACAGCAACAGCCTAGCCTGATCCACACAAGAAAGAAGTATTTTCCATTAGGGAGTATTTCGCAAAACTTTTTTCAAGAGCTGAAGGTTTTCATTATTACAAATCCATTCTCAACTGCATGCAAGTTCAGTTTCCAGATTCATGACCCACCAGGGTCTACATGGACTGGAAGGACAGTCCCCAACGAGCTTAAAAAGCCTAAGAGGAGATCTAAAGCAGTAATGAAATCATCCACCATTCCCTTGTCCACTCAGAAGCATGCTCTAATTATGTAAAATCTTTTCCTAAGAAACACAGGTACAGCTCCAGAGATGTTACATGGACATGACTTGAAGTATCTTCATGCCCCCTGAGAAACTCTTAAGACTGGCTACCCCTGTAACGTTTCTGAAAAAGCAAGCAATTCACAACAACATAAATTTGATTAAAACTAGACCTGGGACATTTCCTATGCTCAGTCTGCAAAGCTCATGCATCCCCGTGGTTAATTAGGAAGTATTACTCATAGTAAGATCCACTTATAAAATGTATGTTCCCTGAACACAGCATCTTAATAACCTTCAGGAACAGTCACTGTCCTAGTTTCCTCCCATTACTTTGAATTTGGTGACCATGCTTTCTGGTAGGAGGACAATGTTACTTTTGGCACAGACAAAGAAGTACTATATACTATCTTCCCTCCCAGGGCATTTGGTTGAACCTCAGACCCAACTTAAAAAAGGAAGTCCAATTCCATGAAGCAGAAAGTATTTTTGCTGCACACTTCTGTCCTCCTAGGCTGAGAACAAGTGACAGGAGATCCGCAATGCATATACATTGCATTCCTACAGATACTCTCCACAGCACCAGCTTGGAGTACCTTTGAACAACCCAGAACTGCAGCTGAAAGCACAGGAGCTGAGCTAAGTTTGCTACTGCTGGGGCAATTCATCCATGATACTCCTCTCCTTTGGGAGTCATTCAAGAACTTACAGGAGTCAGGCTATAGGCCAGATGAAATTCCCTGGGAGTACTGATGAGCAGTCACACGTGGGGCAGGAGAAGGGAGCCCCAGGAGTGACATGAACTGGGATAGCACAACTGGCGCCACTTGAGCAATTCACAAAAGCCCTCCGCCCATGACCTAGGGAAAGGTATTCTCATTTCCTTATGTGAAAACACCTTACAGACCACTCATACATTGCCACAAGAAGTAAATCATGAGCTATGAATGGTAAAGCGTGGGAAAGAAACACAAATAAATTACTTTGCCTAGTCTTTAATTAATCTATTAAATAGCGGCTCAGTCTGTAGAAGACTACAATAGCAAAAAGCACCACGGCAGGATGTTGGGTTGGCAACATGAGCAAAACGAAGTCTGAATTTTAACAAAGTCTTATACCAGTGTTTAGTTTTTGCTCTGCTTGGGCAGTTACTCCTTCTGTAAATCGTGTAAACAATGTGAGCAGTATGTCAGCACACCATCCTCATTACATCAGAGAGCAGATACTGAAAAGGAAGATGACTGTTTACTCCCTAATGATTTAGTTTCAATTCTGATAGCTTAATAGGTGACAGGTTCCTCCTCCACTCACAGAACTAATGAGAGGTGTTGCTGTTTCCTACTATTGTACTGTTTTTTATTACATAGTGAAGGCATTATAAGAAAGCTGACCACTGAAAATTATTTGGCCTGAGTGAATGTAAGCTGATTCAGCTTAGGATAAATGGAAGAAAAAAAAATAAAAATAGGCAGCTGTAACAGAGATGTTTCTTTTCAAAAGGGCAAACTTTCAGAAACTGACTAGTAAAATCAACAATACAGCTTTAAAATATAGGCAGAATTTTTTTAAAGCATTTGCTCTAAGTAAGTATTATGCCTCTTACAGTGTGATTTGTATCATTATATAAATTCTATTAAGATATATACTCCATATTAATTTAGATAATACGTAAAGCAATTTCATATTTCATTAAAAACTACTATATTTTCTGCTTTGCATATCTGTTTGATTTATGGAAACTTTTCTGCTTTTATGCTAGTCTAGTTTCTTTTATGGATTTGCACCAACGTAAAATTAGAGTAAAAGTGAAAGCACCACAGAAACGAATCATATCCACATATTCAGTGTTATTTAACTGTAAACAGAAAATTTCCTTAACATATCAGAACAACGTATCAATCAAAAGAACACTAAGCATAGAAAAACACCAATAAAATGTTTTAGTATTCAAGAAGAAAAGGTGCAAGTGTAACCAAAAATAGTGTAATACCTTCTCAAGTCAGCAGTTACCAAAAACAGCTGATACTCTTCAAGGACTGCAAGCACCAAAGAAAAGTCTGATTTCTGTATACTGATTGCCTAACCTTGATTCAGCTGACAGCCCCAGGTTTTTTTTGATATATGTAAAAATATGAGTTCCCAACCAGAAAGAACATTCTGTACTATTTCTCAGCACTTTGCTGGTTTCTTTCTCATTACATGGCTTATGGGGATGGTCAGACCAATTCAAAGAAAATCAGAAAACACCCAGTATGCATCTGCAATTTCAAGCACATTTTGATGGTTTGGTTTTAAAGAGGCATTAGCACATTTATGGAATTACTGCCAAAAGACACTTGGTTTCAAAAGCCATAATACACAGAGAATGTGAATGCTTTGTTGTTTTTTGTTGTTGTTGGTTTTGTTTTCAAAGTTAAAATATACTTTGAGAAAAAGTATTTTGGGAACACTCCTGCATAGTAAGGTGAGGAAGTGATATTTATGAATCATTGTTCATTCATATTAAGGATTCATTTCCCATGGTTATGGGAGGATCAGCAATCTTTCTTAGCTCATTCTCTTATTTAAGCAGTTTCCATCTGACTGTACCTTGCATTTCTAGTTAAAATTAAACATTAAAGATCAGGCTATGTTAGTAAGCAATCAACAATCAGAAGTCCCATTCTGTCTTCCCAGACTGTTTGCCTTCTTGAAGCAAGACCAGATCTAGGTATAAGCAAAGCAGGCAGGTGCCTGGGAGATCAAGACACATTTTCCTTTTCTACTTCATCTACAGCAGTGCCCGAGCTGCTGCAGCCAGCAAGAGCAGAGGTGGCTTGGGAATCTCCATCATAACTACAGCCCAGCAGCATAAACCACCCAATCCAGACCCCATTCCTGTGGCAGCACCATCCCATTTTACCAGTACTGCAAGGAAATATTGACTTTGACATGCTGTGAACATGGACTGAAGACAACAGAGTTTGTTGCCCAAGATGTAGTGGAAAGCAGCCCACTGCTATAGTGTCCTGTTTGGCACGAGCCACTTCAACAGAACCTAGTTTGCCTCCCAGAGCTAGGCCATGGTTGGTCCCTAGGAACTGGAGCTATCTTGAAACCTGAAGTGTGATGTTTAATAATCATTTCCACAATCCTGTTTTCATTTCCTGGGATAGCACGAGTATTTGTGAAATAAATGGTCTCTCTAACTTCCAGTGCAACTGGATTTATATGCACAATAATTTATACAAATAGAATGGCTGGAAAAACTACTTTAATCTTCTATGCTTTGAGATATTACAGTACTTTTTTCTAAAAAATCAACCTTCCTATTCTCGTGTTTTCTTCACAGCTCGTTTGTACCTCACAAATATAGTCTGCATGTAATATACGACTCTCTTCTGATCCACTTATCTACCTACAAATAGATAGAATTATCTCTGAAAGTTACGTTCAAAGCTTTCACCTGCATACCAAGATCTTGTTTCTATTTCTCAGACAGGTGACATTAGAAAAATGTTTCCGAAAGTCCCCAAACATACAGTGTACTAGGGAGAAGAAATTTGATTAAGTTCTGGCACACCAAGCTGCCTCATGTCTTTACATTTCTATTGGTGATTTGGGAATTTGGAGAGTGGCTGCTGATAGATTCATTATTTTGGCTGGGAAAAAAAAAAAAAAGGAAAAAAAAGAAGCACTGAGCATCATTATAGCACAGCACAGTCAGTTGTTTTCAAGCAGGTGGGAAGGCTTGCAATGGGCTGACACCTCAAAAAATGCCATATAAGACACTCAATCTAAGAGCAACTTCATATAGCAAGTGGACAAGAACTGAACTGCAAAACTATAGCTATACAGCAGAAGATTCATAAAACTGTGTTTTGAGATTAGTATTTATATGCTTCAAGCTTATTATGGCCAATACCTGGTAAGTAAAAAAAAATGATGTTTCTTTCATGGCTAACTTGCAAACTGTGTTAAGTACAACTTCTGTACTGGTTACATATGGAAAAAAAAAAAGAAAAAAAGAAAAAGGGCATACCACACATTTACTACAGATTTTGTGGAGAGTTTGGACAGCATTAGATGCTCAGCTACCTATCAAATGACTTGATCTCTCTTTCTTGTTCAGGTAGGGGACTGAGAAGTGGCAAAGAATAAGGAAAAAGCTATTGAACTGGTATGTTTTGGTACATCTTAATCAACTACATTGACTTAGAAACCAAGCCTGATAATAATAAAAATTACAATAGAATTTCCAAAAAGTTACATTTGCAATTTAAAATACCCATAGGGCAGATTGGCCTTAAATGACCATCATGCACTGTATAGTGTATAGTGCATGATAAGATGACACATGCAGGTTTGAAACTTGGCAGTAATTCAGAAAAAAAAAAAAAGAAAAAAAAAAGAATACTTTGCTAGCCATTAACAACTTCTGAGCAATGTATTCATATTTATGTCTGCAGTTGAGTTCCCGAGTGACTATAGTTGTAAAAGTGACTGCTCACGTAATTCTAGGACACCAAAAGCTGCACTGCAAAATGAAACTAATAAACGAGCTGTCTTTTTGCTCATGCTAACAGTACACCAAATGTACATCTTGGGATTGCTTTTTGTTAGCAAATACAAACGAAGAGAAACTGCCACAGATCTACAGAGGTGCAAATGATATAAAAATTGAGTTTTCAGTTTTGTCAAGGCCCTTGAGGGGTCAGGTTGTGTGAGTGGGAGCAGTGAGGGGTAGAAGCAACATGGCCGTTAAAATGAGATATCTTAGCATGCTCTAATGCACCTAAATAATCATATAAAGGGAACTCGGGCTAAAATAGCAGGCAACAATGAGCAATTATACTTTCAGTTTTTTGCTGGTAAGGTTTAAATAATACATTAAAATATGAGGTTGTTGGGTTTTATGCTTTTGTTTGGGAAGGGTTTTTTTTTTGGAATGTGCATGTACTTTCCAATGGAGCTGGTACTGCCTTGCAGCTGTTTGATATTAGATGCAAGACCTACCAGCCCTCAAACCTCACATTAGAAACAGACCTTTGGCCAAGTTGTGTCTTCATTTAGACCTTGGCAACCCTGTTTACATCAGTGGGGGTAATTTGACCTCTCATTTGAATAATATGGTGCAGCAATATGGTTCTGGTTTGTATTTTCTATGATTGTTTCAGTTGAAAAGCAACAACTCCCTGGATTGTGTGTGAGATGAAAATGCCTTCCAGAGGTAACAGCACAGACATAGAATCATGTCTGATCTGAACAACCATGTGCCAGGCACAGGTTACAGCACTGTGCTACTCCAGCCACAAAAAAAGAAAAAAAAATTATCTGCCTTGTGCCTCTCCTGATAACCTTGCACTGAGAGCATCAATAAAGGTACGTGGGTGATTGTAAGGTAGCAGGAACTCTTGAAACAACAGGTTCAGTTTCCTGGCATAGTCAAGTTACAAATGCACGCACGATCTTTAGAAACAAGAAGTGTCCCTTCCTTCCCTCTCTTCTTCCCTCCTCTCTTCCTCTTTCTCTCTCCAACCATAGTGAAGTTTTGAAATGAGCAAAATTCAACCCAGTTTCTTCCAGTTGAAAGAACTACATTAGAATAGGATTAGCTTGAAGGTAAACATGCTTTAGTAATCCATTTAAGACATATATTAGTTGGATGAATTGTTATTACTCTGAATTTAGAGAGTTTATGAAAATGGTTGGTTGTACACCGAGTGTCTGAAACAACTTTTATTCCCCTATGAAAAAGAAGGAAATACAGTATTAGAGTCTTTCAGGAAATAAGCAAAAGCCTATGACCTATGGTAACTTTCAACTCCACTTGCTTAATACAGATATGAAAAACAAAATGTCATGAGGTTGAAAACGTGAAAAATTACTGTAAGCTCTCTATTTATTTGTGTTGATTTGTTTGTTCCACAACACGTCTCCTTGCCCAATTGCAGCGATAATGATTCTCAAAAAAGCCAGGACTGGTAATTTGAATCCTAAGCTTTTAAGTCAGAATCTTTGGCTACACTTCAACCAAAAAAAAAAAAAAAAAAGGAATAACAAACTCCAGTCACACAGCCACATCCCATGAAAACAGAATGAATGTATTTGAACTGCAGTGTCTTTGCCTCATTCAAGAGTTTCCATTAGGTTTTATTTAAACTGTACAACCTTCTTTGTGCAAGCAGAAAAGAAAGGCTTGTTCCACGATAATAAAGAAAAAGAAAAAAACAACAACTTGTAAAGCCAAAACATTTAGCTTAATCCATCTCTAAAGCCTATTACACATTCAACAAATGACAATAGTAACCCTTAGTGGTCAGAAATGAAGCAATATACTGCAGACCAAGCAGTGTCTGTGTATGGGTAGCTTAAAGAGTACTGTCAGGTTTAAAAATCACAAATTCATTTCACTGTGTCCTTTTTACACAAATCTGGCACACCATTATACCCTTGCTTTTTCCAGATGCCAGAATAGCATTAATGAAAGTCGGACCCCAAACATTTAAAACAAACATAATTACTTGCACCATCACCAGTGCAAAAGCAAAGAGGCTTTGGTGGTGTTTGTTTGTTTGTTTGTGTGTGGTTTTTTTGGTAAATTTGTCTCATTTATTTTCATGGTGTTTTGCATTCATCTTGGACAATGAAATAAAAACTTACAGGCATTTATAGTAAAAAACAAAATAAAGTAAATAAATAAATAAATAAATAAAAAGTAACTTATAACTTACATCTAATTGCTTACCCTCTCCAGTGCCCCAGCATTTGAACGCTACATAAGATGTTACATTTATGCAATGATGTCATTGTTATTGTCATTTGGTTTTGAGGCTTTTTGTTTGTTGTTTGTCATTGCTGCTGTTGTTTCCTCTCCCTTCTCTGCCCCCCAAAAAGCCTGTTTGTGTTTAGTTTTCATAACAAATATACATTTGGAAACTTTATGAAGGGTTGATTTCAAGGTATTTAACACCACATACAAATAGATTAGCACCAATGAGACACTCCAATCAATGTAAAAACTACTCCTGTAATATTTAAAGACTGATTATTGCCCCTCAGGCTGGATGTATACATGAGTAACAAGAATCCTGCTCCACATGCATGCATTTCTGAGTGTGAATGTGGCAAGAGGAAATTGAGGGTAAAGACTCCAAAACAGTCATAACGTGCTGTCATTTCATTCTCACTCACACACATGTGTTTATACTTCTACTTGTAAAAACTGAACAAGAAAATATTTTGAATACTTTGCTATTCCTGGGCCTCCTTTGCTTTTAGTCACATTGTGCAACATTCAACTGTATGCCTCGAGCAACTTTGCAAGAGCCTCCGTGGCACAGGGCTCCCCTAGCCATGAAGCAAACCCTGTGCAGAGCCTCAGCACCATGGCTTCTGCCTCAACACAGCTAAGGGCCTCCATGACAAGAAGTGGCCATTTTAACCTGCTATCAAGCTTTCTGATAGACTTCTAGAAGGTCTGCTTTCCCCACGCTGTGTAATGCATTGCTTCACTCTTAGTTAGGGGCCAGTTTAAAGCCTCTTCCTAGCAACAGTCCCAGATCCATGTCTTTTTGGCAGTGCTTGTTAAAGCTGCCTCGGCCTCCACCCTCCTATCTTCTTTTGGATTTCTGCTTTTTCCTCTTAGATTCCCAGACCTGATCAGTGAAAACCACTCACAAATGCTAACAGTGCTTTTTTTGATGAGGACTAACTCTATACCTGTGACAGAGAAGGTGCTTCAGCAATTAGCACATTTATTTTCTTTGATGTATGCTACTCAAACGACACCCTAACCTTGCCCTCCTCAGCACATCCATACTGATCTGGCACCACCATGCATGGAGATCATGACACATCTGTTAAGGCACAGAAAAAAAAGGCTATCTTGGTTCCTAGCTGTTTGCCTGATAGACATCTGCAAGAGATGGCAGAAATGGCTAAGCAAGTGCAAGGAAAACACGGTACTGAGAAAAGAGACCTAAGCCAAGAAAATGCACAGATTCTACAGGAACTGGCATAAAATTTGCTTTGGAAGAAACCACTTTTGAAGCCAGTCACACTGGACCTCCTTCCATTTCAAAAGATCTTTGTCAATGAGACAAGCAGTGGGGCTTTGAGAACACCACAGAGACATTTTGAAACAGGGGACACTGCTGACAGTGAGCAGCATAAAATGACCCCATAGAGGAAGGCCTTCAAGCTCTGTATGTGACCACACTGCTCCAAACATGGTGCTGCTGTTTGAAAGCAAGAGAGAACCACCAAGGTCTGCTGCGCACTCCAGGCCGCAGCTGGGGTATCTCAGGGGGGTTCCATCTCTCTCATTCTGTGGAAGAACCTGATGAATTGTGCAGGGCCCTCCATAGGTTACATCACTGTCACATCTATCTACACAGCCGAAGGCGCTCACTGTGTGTTTCCCTGAAAGTCTGCATACACATAGTGGACATTGCCCAGACTTCAGTGTGAGGTGGGGTAACTTTTTGTCAAGAAAAAAAAATCCCATCTGTCTCAACTACTATCAATTCTATGAGTCACCCCAAAAGCCACTTGAAAAGTCACTCATTCTCAAATAACAAATCTAGTAATATACTCCAAGTTGTTATTCAAACTGCACTACACACTGCTTCAAACAATGCCACTTAAAAAGTGATAATGAAAGGAACTAGTCTATAAACCTTTCCTTAACAGCAGGAGGGCTAAGGCTCCCAGGTTCACAAGCCTTTAGTTTATTCAAAGCCCATCAGACTTCAGCAAAGAGGAACAAATCAAGAGAAAGAGTAGAGCAATCCTAAAAAAGCTTAACAAGATGTTATCAAGTATGTTGTTGGTTTTTTTTTTCCAACAGTTTTGGCATTGAAAGAAACAAGCTTTCTATCTTTACTGTGCTATTTCCCACTTGTAAATGGAAACTGAAAGCCCAAATGTGTTCAGTAAAGCTAAAATAAGCATCCTTCTTTGTGAAATAGTGAAGTAAGGATCCAGTTGGTAGGCTTGCTCTTTCAGGCAAGACCCATTAATACAAAAGGGGGGGTTATCTGGTAAAAGTCTAAATTACAAGTCCTAAGTAGGTGATCTCAGCTGAAAAGAAAACAAAGCTAAGAAGGTTTTTATGCCATGACAGAGCTCAAGCTTCAAGCCTGCAGGCTAGTGCTACTTGGAGTGTTTCTGATGGGATAATTTTCTATGCAAGAAGACTGATCTGTCAAAGAATTACTCATGTCATGGCCAACATGCCGATTTCAATGGCCATTCATCTGACGGAGCAACAGAACCCTCTGAAATGTTTTAACTGGCTAACAGCAATTTTCCTACTTTTAAATAACCCTTCATGGCTACTCTGGCCAGACAAATGCCCCAGAAGGCCTAATGGTGGCTGCTGCCACCACTGTTGCCTGGGTGGAAGCCCAGCTTCTCAACGTGCTGCCTAGATTTGTCCTTTCCTTTTTCCTCTCTCATTTCGGAGACTTTTGGTCCCAGTGCCTTAGCACAGCACTAGCATTTTTTCATCAGTGTGCTGATGTCACTGGATAAACGATGCACATTTAGAGCCATACTCAGGGAGCTTGATGTGCAAATAAGGCTCTGTGCCCAGCCAGTGGAGGGAAACAAACACCTCAGGATATCCCAAAGCCTTAAGTTAGGCACAGCAAGAGATGCCCAAAGCCAGCAGGAGAGGAGACTTTAGGATTCATGTGAACAGTATATTGTGTCAACAGTGCTCATTAGGATTAAGGTGTTAGACTCAATGTTTGCCCTCGTCTTGATTCAGAGCATGCCAAACGTAGATACAGTCCTTCTTTTCTCTTGATCATTTTTCTATACAGAATCACAGAATCATCTAGGTTGGAAGAGACCTCCAAGATCACCTAGTCCAACCTCTGACCTAACACTAACAAGTCCTCCACTAAACCATATCACTAAGCTCAACATCTAAACGTCTCTTAACGACCTCCAGGGATGGTGACTCAGTCACTTCCCTGGGCAGCCCATTCCAATGCCTAATAACCCTTTCAGTAAAGAAACTCTTCCTAATATCCAACCTAAACCTCCCCTGGTGCAACTTTAGCACATTCCCCCTTGTCCTGTCACTGGGCACGTGGGAGAATAGACCAACCCCTACCTCGCTACAGCCACCTTTAAGGTACCTCCATCAAAAGTCCAGGATTTTGTTTCAGAAATGTTGGTTATTAAAAGCCCTTTCTATATTGAACAGAACACAGTAAGGTTTGAAACAGTAAGTCCATAAAATCTTCTGTACTTATATGTCACCTGAATGACATCATTATCCTATTCTGACCACCTGACATTTCAGATTTTCTATTAATATTAATGCTCATATCCTTGTACATATAACTCACATTTAACTGTTTAGGGTAATAATTTGCAAGATGAAAAGCACAGCTTTCAAAATACATGAAAAATCCAGAGGATGTGACCAAATTTCACAGGTCAATGGTTGGGATAGCAGGAGCTGCTGAAGGGGAGCTGAAGGAACATACTCGCTCAGGGGCATTTTAGCACTCTTGTGATACGATACCTATATTCATCAGAATGTAACAATCCCCTCTCCAGATGAAAAACACTACAGATTGTGTTCCTAATAAAACAGTCAATTTGCCTCCTTCTCTTTTTTGTTGTTGGCAGGAATTCCTTACAACCTTACCTCCCTGGGGCATAGCTTCCTCTCCCCCTTTGTGGCTCAGGAGAAAACAAGACTGCATGCAACAACAAAGTCTCACTGGCTGGCTTCAGAAACACTTGTGCCAGATTTCAAACAGACCCAGGAAACAGCTATTACTTTAGAAGTCCTGATAATCACCAAGATAGAAAAACAGTAGTAGATGGGAGGCATGATAAATTTCTGTCCTGATAAATACATCAGGGTGAAATTTATGACCCCTTCAGAAAGCTCTAGCAAATAAGCCCTGGACAAATAAGCTCTGGTCAGAGCTATCAGGCTGAGCAGAGAAAACCTAACTCAGCACCCATTTCTATGTTGCTTGAAAAGGTGACCATTTCAAATCTTGTGCTAGAGCTGGGGTTTGTAGCCCACTCTGAGGCCACTGACTTTGACATATCTACACCAGGAAGGATGAGTGTGTGTGTATAAGCATTCAGAGTCCTATAGACTATATGTGTTTTGCCCATGCTTATCCTCAGCTTAGTCAAAACTTTACCTGTAAACTCAGGTGCAATGTTTACTTTGGCTTTTGAGGTCAGGTTAAGATAGAAAAGAGGACAGGCAAATTTGGACTCGAAAACAAGTGTTCATCTTTGATAAACCCACTGTGTACACAGATACAGAGTGGCAAGACCTTGGCCTTCCCAAGAATCTCTTGTAGATGTTCTTATATACAACTGAGGCTTGTTCAATGCTTGATATATCCCTCCTGCCCCATTCAGTGGGTAAGAAGATTTTGCTTTGCTATTTGCAGGTGTCTTTGGCAGTCTCTGCTGTTGATGAAGGAGTTTTATATTTAAAGAAAAAAATATATTATTTGATCCAGGACATTTAAAGGTCATTACTAGTACGGAAAATAATTGACACTTCAGTATTCTCAAGCATTGACACTCAAGTATTCTCTAATGCACTTATACCTAAAGTAATTCACTCTGGTAACAGCGTTTTGTGTGACAATACACTAGTAAACCCATTTCCTCTTAAGGAAGAAATTCAGAACCGTATTGGCAAAACATGCTTGCAATTACATATATAATTGGCACACGCCCCTCATGCAATTGAATATGCAAGCTTAAAACCACATGGTGATTTTTTAGATCTAACCAGAAGATTGGCAGAAGCATTTGAATTACCCCTTTCCTGACTAGATCAGTGTACATCTACACTATCCTTCCCAAGCTAAGAAGATGAATAATTTCAAAGATGTAAGAAAGTGAGATGGACTCAGTAATTAGAGAAGATAGAGATTTTTTTAAATCATAACATTGGAAAAAATAAATCAATACAACCTTAAGGAGGATAAATCACAAATAATTAAGCAAATATTATCTTTTAATCAGCTACACCCACCTATAATTAACAAAAACACAGTAACTTTTCCATAATGTGAGTTTCTTCTTAAGTCCCATCTGTTAGCAATTAACATTGTCTTTAAATCACCAGAGTTGATAGTTCATGTTAACATTTTTACTCAGTATTGTAACTTTGAATGTTCTCATTATTCTGGTAAATGGTTAATTCTTTTCAGAATCCTGCTAAGTTACTGGACTCAGAAATGTTGTATGCACCAGTGAGTTACTTGTATTATACACTCCAACAGAATAAATGAGTGCAGGGAGTCAAGGGTGTTAATGCAACCTTGTTTATAACACTACCCAACAACTGTATAAGCGACCTATTGGCTAATTCTGCTTTGTGCAAAAAATGAAGAGTCAGCTGATTTTTGTTACAAAGAATAGGAATCACCGTTGTTAAGTAAGTGACGGGTCCTGGGGGTTTTCAGAGCTGCTCACATCATACTTCATCGTACCAAGGGGAGAAGGGAGTCATTGTATGAATTACTCCTGCAATATTTCATGAGCTAGTAAATTTTCTATGGAAATTATCCAGCTTGATGAAAATGTCTGTATTTCAAACCTCACAAGAGTCTGATTTAGAAGAGAAATGGTGCTTGTTTACTACAGCTTCATTGAAGACAAAGGTGGAGAGAATCCAAAGTGTTGAAATGTTAACATTTTAAGAAAACTAATTATCATATTTTCACTTGCAAACTTCAAACCTGCTGCTAATTAATCTCTGTGGCAAGGATGTGTATGAATCAAATTATAATGTAAATCAGATTATATGGGATGAGATGTATAACATGCCCTGCCACTAAGGAGAAATGAAATAGATTGCTTGCACACAGAAACGATTTAAAAAAAAAAAAAAAAAAAAGAGCTTGCTCTTCATTAGTGCACCGATCTGTACAAGCCAGCTGATGACAGATCCACTCCAATGGATTGTTGCAAACCACCTTGGATTTTCAAAAGTTTGCCTGTGGTCACAAATTATCTAGATGCAAGAAGAAAAAACTATTTGACTGAGCAAACCTTGATGTGGCACTTGCAGAGTTCTGTTGTGAAAACATCTTGAGGGCAATCAAGTGCCATTAGGACATGTCAATGAAGCTTTCCATGAATTACTACAAAAATTACAGTTAAGTGTACTCCTCCTCCATCACTGTCCAACCTCTCTGACAAAACAGTTTGGATATCTGTTGAAGTATTACAGAAATTAACACCTTTCTGCCAGTAAAGTAATCAGAAGGATGTCAGCAGACAATTAATTTGGTCCATCTGTACTAGCACCTTTATATAATTCATGTATTGATCATAGGATTAAAATGATTTGTTACTATTCACTCTGGAAATACTAGATTGTGTGTATAATAAGGGTAGCAAAGGCAACATGAATAAATCAGTTCTCATGGAAGAGGGAAATAAAATACATGTTTTCTAAGAACAAGATCATGTTTACAAGCCTCCCTAAATAAATTCCATGGACTTTGACTAAATCATTTCATTGTCAATTATATTATTGTTATCACATATCATACGGCAACCAAAAAATAAATGTTATATGTAGCCTTGCCTCTGAAGAGTTTGTCTTTTAACCTTTTTTTTCTATTAACTTGTCATAGAAGCTTCAGATTCAAAGTACCTTGCATACCTGTTTGTTCTTCCATCCATTCTTAATCTTTTTTTTCTTTTTTTTTTTTTCCTTAAGGTGGGGTGCAACATGGCCTCAAAAAGGCCTGTGCAGTGTTTACTGCCTCAATTTCCAATACCACTTTCATTGATTTAGTTGTTAGTTATATCCATTCTATCATTGTTGCAATTTATGACGAGGCTTCTTTTTGTGTGCATATCTGTTTAAGTAGTTCCACTTGTCAGACCTATCCAACCAGGCAAAAGAACCCATCACTTTTTCTAGGCTGCATCTCCTTGTTTTCTGTAGGACACGCATGCACACTTTGTGACAAATTACTAATCAACTGTTGTGTGGTTCAATGACATGCCTGGATATGGTCATAAGAGTTTGGTATTTCAGATGCTTTCAACTGTTCGCATTTCCCCTCTTCCTCCTTTTCACCCACCACTCTCTGTGAACTAAATACTCTAAAAGAACTGTAAGTGAAGTGTTTCAGAATCATCTAGCCAATTTGATCCTATGCAGTTTAAGGCCTCAAAGTTTCATAGAGAGTTAATTTTATTTTAATTCAAAGAGACCATGGAACACTATACTTTTTTTCTGACCTTACATTCTGCTTTATTTTCTCTAACATCCCACTGCTGGGCTGAGCCTTCCCTCTGCTCATCTCATGACTTTCAGTTTCTATTTAATCTTCAAAAAAATACAGACTCTACCTTCAATAATTTATCCCAGATGAGAATGTGACCTTATATACACAGTTCACATAGAAGTTCATTTTGACATGGCCCTATTTCCTCCCTTCTCCCTTGCTTACCACAGACAGACTGAAAATCTGGCCCTAATGAAGTCACTGAAAGTTTTGCTGTTGACTGCAAAGGGGTCAAGGTTTCCCTCCTACGATTTCTGTAGCAGAAAGGTGATTATTTCTTATTGCCTAAACTTGTTGCTTCAGTATGCTGAGCTGAATTGTCCTGGACTAGCAGGGTAGTTTACTGCTACTGGTTAAAAACAACTGTGCATTATTCCAGATCAACATAGTGATTTATTCATACTGGCTGAAAGAAATAAATTCTATATTACTGTTAGTATTTCTGGATATGCTCAAATTTGGCTTTACTGCTGCTTTCTAATCCCCTATGCTACTCTTACAGCACAGTAAACTAGTTTCTGATTCTTGGTAAAATCTAAAATGCTGGAGACACTGTGTAGAGACCTTCTGTGAGAAGCTCCAGAAAGTTTTACGCTAAGGGGTTAGGCTAAGAACTTGACAGAGAACTCACAAATTGTTAGGATTCTCAAAGATCACCAGAACTAGTTTTGGGAAATGAAAACACAAGTCACAATTATAATGCCATGTCTTCCACCACAGGTTGAGAGATCCGAGCCATTTGTGGTTTTAAGTAGATAATACCAAGTATATGAAGTAGAACATACATATATAAGGTAGTCAGAAAAAGTTTGTAAGAAGAGTGAGAAAATTCAAAGAAAATTTATATTTTCTATTCTTTTGATTTATCAACATGTTTTCATTTTTCCATTTGCAGTCCAGTGATATCTAACTCAGTGATATCATCTCTAATTAATATAATTCTTTAGGGCAACCAGAAGTAACATGATTGTATAGCTGTTCTCCCATCACTTTCTCTTAAATAACATCTGGCTCAGTTTCTTCAAATCTTCCTTGGAATGGTTGTATCTTTTGCACAAATTCCAGAACAACTTTCCATTCTTTTCTCTTGTGATCACCTTGTGATTTGCTAACCTTTCCTTCAGGATCCCACAGTTCTGAATCAGGCTATTACTCTTTCCTTCTCAGTTCTCTATATTATTATTATTATTACTTTAACCCAAAATAGCCCATACCCCTGATATTTTTCACCTGTCTTTTGGAAATCAAATTTCCTGAAATGCAATAGCAAAATTTCTATTTGTGTCCACGGGAAAAATTTACTTTGCCACATCAGAAATATCTAATGTAAAGACGATCATATCTATTTGATTCTGTCGAACTGTCTGATATTCTTGTCCAACATTTGGCCTTGTCTCCTTATTCATTCCTAAATATCAGTTTTCTCCAAAAAGAGGCAAACAATCACACTCGGATTAGTACTCAACAATCAGAAAATCATATCAGAAAATACATACAATATTTCAATCAGAAAATACATTAATTGTCCTGTCAGTATATTCACCAGGTATCTGGAGACTCATGAAGCTTCCTCTAAGACAAAACGAAAATGTCACCTCCTTGCACTAAGTGGGTTAAAGCACTTGCTCTTGTCAGCTCAGTGGTTCCTGCAACACCAACGTGTCCAACACCTGTTTTATCTCTGCCATTCCTGATTCCACTAGCAAGGGCAGAATTTTGCCCTCAACTATTCACAAGTAATTAATGCATTATTGAACAGGAATAAATAGATAGCAATTAAATAACAAGTATTAATGACTTATTTATTAACATTAATAGTTGGCCTGAGAGTAATAAATGCAAATTAGTGTAAAGTGGTACCAAAAATTGTGTCGATAATAGGCCCTGAAGTAATATTGTGTGTTCAAGATAATTACAAATATATTTTCCTTTCAAAAAACTACTGAAGAGTAATTTTTTATGGTTTAGTATAATATCATTTTAGAAATAGAAAATTAGCTCTAGTCTCATTAAAATAATTTTGCAGTGCATCAGGCTTTACTTCAAGTGTAGGTTTCACATTATCTTTTTGCCTATAGAGCTTGCATTTTTTTCAGAAACCCTCTCTACATGCAAGACTTTGGGGTCCATGCTTGATATACTAACGCTGTTGTTTCAGCTTAACTGCTTGTATAACTTCTCTCCTCAGCAGTATTCATATGTAAAAAGTCCTACTGCAAGAAATGGCAGTATATTAAGAGCTAAATCCAGTAAAAATCACTGAGGGACAGATTTCTTTCCTTCTTACGCCTTCCGATAGCAATTCACGTGATAAATAGTTCAGAGACTTTAAACATGAGCAAAATGATGCACTGGATATCATACATCTCTAACAACAAATCCAGCCACCACAGACCCAGTTCAGAAAACCATCCTTGGTCAGAAATTTTTTAACTAGAAATACTTTCTTTTTCTTATTCTTTTATTATTGTCCTCCTACTTGATGGGGCAAAATAAACCCTCACTGGATACCTTGCTCTGAACTCACTTAACCTAGTTCGGGAAACTGGTTGCTTGGTGAGGACAGAGAGACTTTGTCACTTTTGGAACATCTACCAAAAAGAAAAAAGCCAGGCTGAAATCCTGATCTCCCACTGACCAATGGTGAGTTAATGTATTGCTGTCTGCAGTTGGTCCCAATATTCCCAACTCTGGAATTTGACATACAGTTAATATATGCCCATCTCCATAAAGCTCCATAAATATACACATCTGCCTCTCCATCTAGTAAGGCTGAGGGGTGGAGATTCAGGCTTCCCTCTAGTAGAAGGTGCACAGAACACTGTTTCTGCAAATGTTTCTGCCTGCGTTGGCAAGCAGCATTTTTACCTCTTTGCAGCCTGCCTTGTTAAATACATTGTAAATGACTTCTTACAAAATAGTCAGGTGTTGTTTCTGTGCTGTGCTGGGCTTTGGTGGCTTTCTCTTTGGTGCATTCCTAACTACTGCATAAATGTGATTGTGGCCATGTAATCTATGTACCTAGAAATATAATTCTTTTTGTTGCTAATGAAGGTCCTACGGCACAAATTTATTAAAGGTATGCTTTTCCATGGGATAATAATTGGGTCAATAATATTAAACTCATAGGCTCATTATTTAATTGCAAGGGCAGATTATGAATACAGCTTCTAAAATGTATTTTAATGAAAAACACTACATCCTGACCTAATCATATCAACCTTATGCTATCTAATTAAGGATGCAAAAAAACATTAGAGTTGCAAAATATTAGTTCCAGCTCCATCAGGCTGCTAGCTGCCCCTTCATGAATATATATATATTTTTACTTTATGATAAATAGTTAATGAGGTAAAAATGACAAAATTTGCATGTAGGCAAATTAGTTTAATAGAGTGATGTCTTCCTGGTCTACAGAAAGTGACCTCTTTCCTATCAAAAGAATGACTAAAAATACTTTGAAATGATGGCATGGACGTCATTCCACCAATGACAAATCACTTCTGTGAACAATATAAAAATTAAAAAATGCAATAACCTTAAATTCTCATCATACTGTAAATGTGTCCTCTGCTGCTGCATTTATCAATTTAATAAAAGGAAATTAAGCATATTATAAAATACCCATTTATGGAGAAATTTTTAATCCAGGGAATAAAAATGAAAAGCACATGGTTAATAGCAAGAAAATACTGCAAAAATGTAGACCTATTTTTTCCAGAAGGTTTGACTGACTATTTACTTGAATGACCTCCATTTAAAATATATTTTTTATATGGAATGATAAAAGATATGACAGTCTCATGCTTCCCTTTATAAAAACCACTCACAGTTAATTTGGTATCTTATTTAAAAATTAACACATTAATAATGCACGCAATAAGACCTGGTGATGTGTCTTCCATACTGATTACTTCGTACAATTAGACACACAAAAAGAAAAGGACAAGATAAATACCTTATGCAAATTCATGGCAGCAAAAAGGGTCTTTCAGAATTTTCAATGTCAAGGAGAATAAAAGAACTGAAATCATAGTTCCTGATCTTGCAGGGAGATGCTCCATGTGGAGAACATATTTCTGGAGTGGAATATATTTTTTGCTACAAAACTAGATTTGCCAAAGAGTTTATGAATCCTGGTTCCATCAAAATAATATAAGCAAAAAATTGGAGCAGACAGGGAAGATTTCACATTTCTGAAGAATATCGTTTCTTTTTTCACAATATTCATACAGATAGCTCAGGAGTTTGGGGCAGTATTTTCCACGCACAAATTTTGCTCATTTTCAGGTAGATCCTATGCCCACAGAAGCAAGTGGAAGAGATCTTACTGCTGTCAAGGAAGCAAACTTCTTCACTCTTTCCCCATTATTCCTTTCTGCTCACATTTTTTGTACTAGTATGTCCTGTACAGAACAGGAATGTTCATTATCACAGCCTGGCATTTGGCTAGGGCTGATATAAAGGAAAGGCATGAAACTGGTGCAGATGTAGGCAGAATAAGAATCAGAAATTTGAGGACTTAGGGCAGAGGCAAAAGCATTCATCACCCCACTCTAATTGAAATAAAATATGCACTGCTCCCTGTGCAGCATAGGGGCATCTTCTCTCTGCTCTGACTGCACCCTCCCTGCTACTGGATCTGACTGAGGCTGGGTCCATTTTTAAAGGGTCTCTGGGCAAGGTCAGGTCCCCTTCAATATGGCATTTCATACATGCCAACCTGCACTTTGAGAGCAGAACCACTTACATGTCTATAGCCATAGATCATGTTCCTCAAAATTATGTCCTGAGAACAATGTTACCATGACTTATTTTAGCAATAGACACTCCAGATTTCTTCCAGACAGGCAGAGCCTATCTGTGTACAGAAAAGCAAATTTTGTTTCCATTCTTTTCCATTTCTTTTCACCCCCATCCTCTACTACTTTTGCTTTTTTTTTTTTTTTTCACTCAACTGTTTCTGCACTGCTGTAAAAAAACAATATGCTGGTAATATTATTAGAAACACATTAAGTAGTTAAACAAAAGAGTAGTTGTTTGCAGTTGCCTTATCCACCAATACCTTTTCCATATGGTACTGGTAGTCTAGGCATGTAAAATGAAATCCACCATATATTCTTTGTTTAAACTTATTTGACATATAACAAAGGTAGTAGAAACCAACCAATCATATGGCTTTGTTTTGACTTACCACAGAAAGGTGGTTTTTTGTATTTTTTTTTGGGGGGGGGGGGAGGAGGGGAGTTTATTTAGCTTACTGGTGTAAAGCAAAAAAGTGCTATGCACATAAAAAGCAGGAATGTCTGAGGCAGGTGGCTGTGGGAGCTCGTTCTCTCATTTAAACCCTTTCCCTCTTTCCCTATTGAAATGCAGCTTGGTGTTCTGCAATTCAGGAAAAAATAAGCTTACTGAGTATCTGCTTTTTCATTCAATTCGTACATTCGCCTTTTTATTTTTCCTTTCAGGGTCCAAACTGTCATCACACACATACACGAAAAAAAAAAAGTGGAAAATAATTACAGCTGTGTCAGATGTTTATAACAGTGACAACTGAGGCTATATATTTATATAAACTGCTGATCTTTCAGAGGTAGCTATAGTGACTTGAAAAACCTGCAGACCCTAATGTGAAATCACTGGGTTAAAAAAGAAAACAAAACAAACAACTCAGACATGTTTAAGAGGGCTAATTTCCTTCCTAACTGGAATTTGTTCATTTTTACCTTGAAGCAGTAGAGTTACTGAACAAAGCATTGTGCTCAGAGGCACAGACATATAAATCCAATTGATGAGCACTTTAATTATTGTCCAAGAGCTGTTTCATATGATAGTCCTATGGGAATTAACAATGCCAATCCAAAGTTGGAGAACAAGAGAGAACATGTGCCTTGCAGGTTACTGACCCTGTTTCTTCTGGTATTTTCAATTCTCTGAAAGCCATTAAGATCAGAAGTCATATTTGTGGTTGGGAACACCAACACTGGACACTTTGCAAACACAGGTATAAATATATCTCCTGCATATCACAGTTTAAAGTCTGTATATAGGACTAGAGGTTAGTGTCCTAATGGAAAAACAGAGTTGTTTTGATAACCAAAGTAGTGCAGACCAACTCAGACCTTTCTTACCTCCCACTGCACAGTTCCAACTCAGCCCACTCTTCTGGGCAGCCCTGGCAAGAAAAGGCCACGAAGGACAGTGGCTGTCACTCCTCCTGACTCACTGAACTCATGCCCCTCCTTCTGGGCGGCCCCATCCATGCCCTTGCTTGGGGTAGACCTGACTTGTCTATGGGGCTTCCCAGCTTGCTCAGGTGGTTAAGAACTTCTCTGGGATGATGCTGACATTTAAACATACAGTAAGTCTCTATGACTCAGTCAGAAATCACCAGATGGCATAAATAATCTTTGCTGTCACTGATGCTGTTAAGCCTTTGGATACTAACCAGATTGTAATCCCTCAGGATGTTCAGGCAATGCACATACAACCTTCTCACAAAAATCTCCTGAACATGCTTCTTAGCTTCTCCACCCAAAAAAAAAAAAAAAGCCCCTAGGAATCATTTTCTTGTATAACTATGTCCTTTCAGGTAATATCCAGGAATACTAAGCATTAATTTGGACTAGTGCATCACAGACTCTTCTTGAACACACTTTGCCACTCACCATCCGTCTTTCACCTTTGATTCCTCTCCACTGCTCAGCTCTTTTCATAATGTAGCTCAGCTCCTGACTGGAAATCTCTAAATCCAGTGGAACGAAGAATGCACCTTCTTCACCATGAATGCGTTGAAATAGATCCAACAGCCACCCTTCATTATGTAGCCTAAAGACAGAAGTGACACACTTTTCTTTTTCCTTTTTTTTTTTTTTTTTTCCTTAAGGAATAAGAAGCTTCTATCCCACAGGTTCTCCAACATACAACTCCCTCCCATCCAAATCTCTGAACACTTTACAACACCTGAGTCAAATCACATAACTCTAAGCAGCAATTTATTTTAGTTATTACAAGATACTGACTTTCAAAGGAGGTCATGATCTTCAGAAGTGTCCAATGTCTGTTCTCAGCTTTGGGCTGGGTAACTAGCCCTAGTGCTAACATGTAGTACCTCCACTTAGGCATGAGTGGAAGTCCTGTTGTGCCAGAGTTTAATAATGGGCAAACCACATCATATGGAGAAGGAACTACTCGTGATTTTTTCAACGCCAAACCTGAAGTCTGTACAATCTAAACTTCTCTTGATGTTAGAAAAGTTCATTTCATTTGTTGGTTTTGTTTTCCTATGACATTTCTGTGCCGTGGTAGGGAACTGAATAAGCACTACACAGTAAAATTCTCTACCACAAGAAAGGCTTGCTGTGTGGTATTTCTTAATGTAGGTGAAACCAAGAAATATTGTGAGGCTTTTGGAAAAGCCTAGTGCCTCATTTTCAGCCTTAGATGAACTTTAAAACTTAAAAACACCGTTGTTAAATTGAAATGGAACCTCTTTCTCATTCTACTATTATTCCAAAACCAGGGTCTCAGAAAAAAAAGAAAAAAAAAATCTGAAAATGTGGAATCTCAATATCTCAATCTTGGATACTGAACTGAGGTCTTTCCTTTTGTACCCTCTTCCAAGCTCATATTTTATTACTCTTCAGTCATTGCTTGGTGCCAATCTCAGCTTTTCCATCCTTCACAGAGACTGGCTGGGTAGTCATGAGAAGCACAGGGATTTCTGTGTGGCTTTGCAACCAACAAAAAGCCCAGATTTCTGTGGTGCTGCACAGGTGTTTTCATTCATTGGCAGGTGGAAATGAGCACAGGCACAGATTCTTTAACCCCCTGAACTCTTATCCTTTTCATGTGCAGCAACACTAGAAGCAGTTTTGTGGCTGATCCTTATTCTTGGGTGTTGTGTTGGCATGTATTTGCTAAGCAATGGGTAGGTGGAGGGAAGCAGACTGATCAACCAAATCAGAATAAAGTTCACATTTACACTAGCTCTACATCTCACCTTACAGCGCACACAGGAATTGCAGTGAAGCACACTCAGTAAACTGTTTAGTACAATTTTGCACCAAACTGAGATTTAGTATGGAACAGAAATAAGGAGAGGCACCAAAAGGCAGTTTTTCAACTTGATCTCAGGAGGAGCTTTAGCTTTAACTTCCAAGGTGAATATGTACCTTAGGGTCAAGCTCTATATCCAGGAATTTCTGCAGTTGAGTAGCTATTCCAATACTGAAATCTGGCAGCTGAGCTCACCATCAGATTAGGGGTTTATATCTCCTGCTTTGCTGAAAAGGGTTTCTATGTACATTTTTTTAAAACCCTCCCTTTTTGAAACATTCATTTTTGAAGGTGTAGCCATAAATTTACTGTAGTTTCCTAGAGGTCAGCTTGGGATTCCCTTATCCAAACAGGAGACTGGACAGAAAACAACGTAATTGAGATGTAGCTAATCCTGGGAATATAAACTGAGTATCAGGAAATAATAGAAGAAAATCCAAAGAATGGAATGCAAATCAATGCTGAGGTAGGGAAGAGTACTAAGGCATCTTAAAACACATTATGGAATAGAAGTTTTTTTAAAATATAATTAATACCTTTCACAGCATAATTTTGCATATTCCACAGCCTCTTCAAATAAAAGTTTTTCTCTTACTCTTTGTATCTACATTAGATGTTTATTTTACAACAGACACATTTTTGCAAATATTGACTCATACTTTAGTAATATCTTGAGCTTAGTTGAAAAACTTGTAATCAAGCTGGTGGGCTTTCTGGCCGCCTACTCATCTCAAAACAGTGATATTTTATGCTGTTTGTCTTTGAAATTCCAGGTCAGCGATTTCAATAACTTGCCACTTATCTTGCTAACCAAGAACAAGACCTTGCCATTTATTTAAGCTCACTTAATGTAACATTCTTATTTTAAATGAAGCAAAATTTAATGCAGTTAAATTACTGCCTATTTGCTGCCATAAACATTTTCTATATGAAGATTTTAAGTGCATGGTTATAAACAATATAATTAACTTTGAATTAATTAGGAATCATGAAGCCTGTCTTCCAGCGTTGTTCCTTTTGCCCAAATATACTCAGCCTGCTTCTGTTACCTGCTTGTATTTCTTTTCTTTGGCAGGAAAACTAATAAAACACTTCTTGCATCTTAACTTGGCTTCTATAAGTATAATAGGAATAATTTCTATTGCTAATGCAATAAAGAGCAAATCAAAACTCAGATGCTATTGCCTAGAGATATGAGATGCAATATAATATCTACAAGTTCATTTATTTGTCACAAAGAAGATCAAAAAACATTGAAATGGCTTTCTATCCAAAGTCAGATCAAAAAATGGACTTCTCAAAAATTTACACAAACCAAAAACTGAATGGTAGATTGCTTATAACAATATATTATGTCTTTATTTGAGACTTTCTCACGTTTTTTTGAAAACAACTGTAAAAAAAATCATTTTGCTTTTAATATTGAAAAATGTAGAATTTTGAAGCTTTTTTTAAAAAAAAAAAAAGATAAATTAAATACCAGGAAATTTAGACATAAACCCTTTCCAGCAGACACTTTTAGATAAGATGGGTCTGGATTTTCTCACAGTGCAGGAAACATTTCACCAACAAATTCCTGACTGTTTCTACTGTCTAGTGGAATTAAAATGAAGGAATTGTAACCAGTGCCACTACATTTTTTCAAAAAGTAATGAGCATATCTCTCCATGCTACAGGTACTACAGACTCCCAAGTCACCCAAGGGGAGACAGTTTTAATGAGGTATGTTGTTTTATAAAGATGCAAATAGATGCCTACTGCTGTTTATCCCCTTCCAATGAGTTGTCCATCAGTGCTGCCACAAGGCTTTCCAGCTCTGTCAGAAACAGGTACTTCCCCTACTTTCTTTGGTGTTCTGGTGGGTTCACTGTTCTTCTCATTTTTTTACACTGAAACAATTTTATACTTTTACATATTTTATATAAATTATAAATAATTTAATATAAATATAAATATTATATTATTTATACAATATATAATATATAATACATAATATATATTTATTTATATATTATATAAATATATATATTATATTATTATTATATTTTTATACTTTTAATACTTTTTATATTTTTTTATACTGAACAATTCTGCTAAATGGCAAATAAGTGAGTAATTCCAAACAATGGCACCCAAGGGACAAAGTCTTTCCTGTGGACCAATGTCTGAGGACGCAAAAGACATCACTCAACACTTAGAAGAAGCATACTTCTGGGATATAACAGCTGAGGACTATTCACACAAAGGGATGTCTTGTTTACAATACCCTTTTATCTTAGAAACAAATGCCATTATATCAATATTAAGGGAACAGAGTTAAAGTTATGAATTGCGGAGATGTTTTCCCTAAAGATATTTGAAAAATGTTTTAATGCTATCATTAGTGGACTGTGTGTTGCTTAAGTATCCTAGGTAGGTCCAAAGTTCCCATCTTGTTGAGGTATGGACTGATGAGGAAAAGAAAGTTTATCCAATCTCAGAAGCTCACGGTATAACTTCACTCTTCACAGACTCCAGTATTCAAAATGTTTGTTTTTGTTATCAGGCAAAGAACTTCAAAGACCTTATGCACAGTAACAGATTTTGTTATCTTTCCTTTGTTTTGGTATTTTGCTATGAATCATTTTTAAAATGTGTTGTACTAAGACAACATTTTTCCCCAAGTAACATTCTTCCCCGACCCCTTTACTGGAAAACATTATGGGAAAATTGATCCAGAAGGAAAGAAACCTTTGATGATCTTGCACCTGTTCCCCAGACAATGAAGATGTTGGTAATATTCTCATAAAAAACCTGCCTTACAAATGTTTTAATTTAAATTAATTTTCCTGAGTAATAAATGACAGCAGCTAAAACTTATGAAGCTATTCAAAACTATTAAGTCAATGATTAAGAAGGCATTAACATCTCAGAAACTAATTAACTAGACTACCAGTACATTGGAGTTGTGTACAGCTTCCAGGAATATAGGAGCTTTGAAATGCTATGCAGAAATGTAGATTGCCATTTATCTTTTTCTGCCTGCTGCAATGGAGTTTGTGCAAAGGAGACTGAAGGATGATTCTGTCAGATGGAGGGAGTATGCTGAGCTTTGCTATTCTTATACCTGCCTAGACATTGCCTTTGCATACAGTTTTTTATTGGTGCTTATTCAGTGTTCATTGCTGAAGTGAATCAAATGCCAGTACAACATTCATACTGCATTATGGATGAATTGTTCAGAAAAAAAACAACACTTTTTAAGGCAATATATTAGATAACCAATCTCATTTATTTCCAGTGTCCCGCACCTGTCCCTTTTGCCTGTACAGTTAATGGTGCCAGCCAGACGGGTGGTAGGAAAGTCAGACGGTCAAATTTCATGATGAACTGAAGACTAGCAATACTGATAATATGAAAAAGTCATGGAAAAATGAGTTGGAATAAGTCACATCTGTGCCAGGAGTTGGACTTGATGATCCTTATGGGTCCCTTTCAACTCGGGATATTCTATGATTCTATGATTCTACATCATGAACTGTGTTTAAGCCTCAGTCACATCAAGCCAAAAATCTTGTCATCTAAAGGCTATAAGACTGGGGGCCACTGCAGACTCAGAGAGAGATTTTGCACTTTATACCATATGTAACTTTATGACTTTTTCCTATTTCTCACAAAAACCCTACTTGGAAGTCTAAAGATAAGGTCTTCCAAAGTACCTAAATGCAAGTACACATACTTTAAAGTTTAAACTGTGAAAATAGACACCACTGTTGGAAGCCAATGGAACAGAGGCTCATAGACGTAATGAAAACTCATGATACCAATTGTATCCCTTTTGTGGAATGGCTGCCTCTTTGACTCACTGTGGCCACAGGAGCCAACACCTCCTTGATTGTCTGCAATTTTGGGTTCTGGACATGTGTCATCGAAACATCTTTTCTGATATCACCTTATTTTATCTTACAAGAGAAGGAGCTTGTGCCTAAATTCCTAAGCGAATAATGAAACTAAGAGACATACCTTAGAAAGTAAAGGTACAGCACTGTCGAGGAAATGATGAACAGGACTGTGTAAAGCATCACAGTGATTAGTGCTCCGAGAATCCCCGACTCTTCTGTTCTTAGAAAGACCCAGTAGAGCTTTGCAGCATCAGCAATGGGTTTCTCTACACTGTTTGCAAGTCGCTGCCATGGGGGAAAAAAGATTGACATAAGCAAACACCAAACTTAATTAGCCTATATACCTACAGACATAAAAGAACCTGAATTTCTTCGTAAGTGTTAACTGTAATCTGTGGTTCACACATCTTGAAACTAGGAGTCTGTGACACAAAGTTTGAAATTAACCATGAGATGTTTAACTTACATAGATGACTTTCTGGCTTATTTTAGTACCATTGAAATCTACACTACAGATGTGGCTCATGGAACACATGAGCCACATGCTCATAGAGAGGAAGGCTGAAATTTGCCTTATTTCAATGACCAGAGGAATAATATTGAATGATTTATGCTGCTGTTGCTGGGAGTGCTGAGTGAGCAGAAAAAACTTGAGCCAGTGCACAATTCCAAACTGACCAGTCTCAAAATAAGGTGTCCTTGTTGCAAGAAAAATACTGGTTCCTATCAGACTCATCAAGATACCCATATATCATTCTGAACGTGTACACTTTGGATGGTATATATGCTCCAACTCCCAATTTCAAAACAAGTCAGTGTTTGGTGCTACTGTTGGAAAGCAAAACCAACCATAATGTTATCTGAAAAGCTCAGTGGAAGTATCACCATGTCTGCATGTGTTGCTAGCTGATACCTAGTATAGCTTTTCCACTAGCCTTACAAACAACATCATCAGTCAAAGAAGGTAGTGGATTCACCAAGCATCACTGAGACCCAATGAGGTAAGAAAAAGTGGAGAAAGCAGCTCCAAGGAGATCAACAGGGTATACCAGCAGAGTTTTAAGTTTTGCCCAAAGAGGTTGACCTTCTTTAAGTGCAAAAGAGACAAGTTCCCCCTTATAAAGCAGTATGTCAATTTATGTACATGCATTACCATGTCTGCCTGGAATGTTTTAAGTCAGAAAATGAGATATTGCCCTCAGACCCCACTCTTAGCATCCAGTCAGTCCCATGTGAGAAGCCACAAAGAACAGCCTGTAACTCTGAAGAAGCAACAAGCATAAACATTATTTTATGGTGCAACCCTCTTACTCAATTTCATTCCTTCCTGAGAAGAAACAGAGACACAGTGAAACCAGTACTACTGAAGAGATCTGACTATACTATACTCCCACTGCTGTGGTGGAGTTACAGATACCTTTTAATTGTACAAAGTAGCAGCTGTAAGTTGCGTCATTAATAGATTCTCCAAAGATACATAACCATTATATATCCTAGTTAGCTATGCAATTAATACTTTTTGTTCAATTTCTCTGTATCAAAATAAACATAAATAACTATTTTCCTTCTACTGTGGATAAAATAAATCTCTAACATAATAAATCTCAGTAAGGAATTAATATTCATAGAATAAAAATTGTAATGTAATTGGGAATAATGCACTTAGTGTATTTTAACACTGATTCACAAAGAGTCCTGAGGGTTTTGCAGCACACTATGTTTCGATATACTTCCAGTAAAATGTGGGAACAGATTTTCCAAAAAATCTATGTGATTTCCTCCCCCCTTGATTTTTTCCATATCTAGTTCTTAAGAACTAGCTACTGTATTGACATATTATTGCCCTCTGCTGGATCGATTTAGAAGAATTCAACTACTTGAATCAGAGGTCTACTTCTCAGAGCTAAAATAAATTCTTCTATTCACTTTTTTCTTTTTAAAGTGACACAGTGAGAGCAGTATTCAAGCTGAATCCTATTAACATGTTCTGCAAGGACATGTGAAACTGCACCACCAAAAAACCCATTATTTATCTTTCAGAGAGGGAGTTGGTGACCTTTGAGCTTCAGGAAACCTGCATCTTCTGGAACAACTTGCCTGGACTAATCCTTCGGAGAGTCAAAACTTTCTCCCTATTTTTGGCTGACATGCATAGTAAAGGAGTGACATTTACAAGTCCTGTGATGAGCTGTACAAAGAATAAAATTCTTGACTATACTTTTGTTCTGTCTCCACCCTTTGCAACACTGCCAGGTTTCTATAATGGAAATTACAGGTCGTGGGAGACCAGCAATGACATATAGAGACTAGTCACTAATTTAGATCTGCCAGTATTCTTTTTTTAAAAAATAATAGTAAAAAAAAAAAAAAAAACTCTTGGTTCTATCTCCCTGTTTTACTCGCTCTTGTTGCATTAGAAGTTGGCTGCCTCCATCCCTTTCTTACCAAACAGACTGTCTACTAAAGAAAACCCTCTGCAGAGCACTCATGTTTCGATATCCCTCCAGAGAAGCAAAATTATGAATGGCAAATAAGAATACGTTTCTTTCTTATCCAAGCAGTTCTTTCTGGCAAGAGAAAAAAAATGGCATGGGGAAGTGTATCTCCCTATCAATTTCTTTCTACCTATGCAGTTGTGACAGTCCTGTGCTCTTCAAAGAGACAATCCAAGAAAGGTGTCTTAATTTTAAATTGTTTAAATAGCATTCATCAATATCTGTCTTCTGTACTTGTCACATCACACAATGATGGTCATGTGAGCACTTCAGTCCCTAATGTTTTTTTACGATGACAAATATCCATGTTGCTACAGAGGTGCTACTGTGCATTTTACAAGCTATACAAAGTGAGTGGTCCCAGGAAAACTCTGGCAGAACTCAAACTGAATTCATCACAGTCATAGGCAAGTTTCTTACCCCTTGAATGATCCTTCTGCAAAACAAGCCTGGATTCACACATTTGACACAGTATCTCACATTAAGAGCTGAAATCCCCCAAACATTCAAATATTAACTAGTCTTCCCTTAATAATAATTTTAAAAAAATAGTAAGCAACAAAACCTTTGTCCCCAAGGCTCTCTGTCATCTTTCATAAGTATTAAATCCATTTAGGATGGTAAAACATATTCTAGCACTAAAATAACTCATATTACTACAGCACAACATTCAAAAAGGCTTGATCTGAAATCGATTGGCAAGTAAATCTGAAATAGCTGCTGAAAGAATGCCAGGAGAAAAAAAATCATGAAGGGAATACCAAAAACACGTGTAAGAGACAGTTTCATTTTGGAAAGGATGCACATAGTATATAGTGTAATATTTGAACAAAGGAGTTTCTATCAATGATAGTCTCAGTGGGTAAAATTGCCAAATTTTCAGTACGAAGTACAGAGGGGGGTGTGCACTGTAATGAAAACTTACCTTATTCATATCTCACATTTCCCTCTGACCAAGCAAACAAGCTCTATTTGAAATTGGTAACAAAGCCAGCCTGACTCAAACCAAGCACAATTTTACTGAAGTCAAAAGCACAATTTTCTCAATGTAATTGTGGTAAAGACAAAGTAGACCACACTCAGGCCTTTCCTCCATATTTTTTAATACACAAATGGTGTGTGTGTGTGTAAAAAAATAGATATTTCTAGCCTAGATATTGGGAAAATACCCATTTTCCTCCTCAGGAAAAAAAAAAATCTTCATCTGAGTAATTACAATTAAAACTCAATTCTGTGCATGGCTCGCACCATGAAATTAAAAACAGGCAAGCAAGCAAGCATGCAAACAAACAAAAAGCCAGGCTGTCCAAGTGAAAACTACAGTGTGTTGTCACATGCTAAAAATAATGCATTACTTCCCAAGCAAGTCACAATTAAACTTGAACAGGTGAATTTTAATTTTGAAAAACACCACAGTGGGAAACGGTATATAAGCAATGGACAATCACATTTTAACAGGACTTAAAAGGAGAGCTCAGGTTAGTGAACGAGGAATCAAGAGACATGAAAAGACCTGATACATGACAAGGACTGTAGATTACTGTTTGATTTGTAGTGAACAGCAGAAATAGATGTCTTTAAAACCAGGCAGGGGAAGGACAGTATCACACCCTCACAAAAATTTACAGCACCCTGTGCCCATCAAAAGGACCCTGTGCCACGTGCACAGTGAGATCTGGATCTGAAAGGCATGTTCCGGGAGACTGGCCACTACCTCATATGTGACAGAAGTCCCCTTGCCACCAATGTACAGACGTGCTACACAGACCATATGTAGGCACAGGTAGAGCTGAGGGCTTTGAACATATGACTTTAATACGACGGGGGTGTTTCCATAAAGATGTCCGTCTTCCTATCTTACAAGTCTCTCTAGGTGTTTCACAAAATGTTGTTAACTACCTTGCATGTCAAAGAAGTGCACAATACCCTCTCCTTTTGCTTTGCTTTTGCTCTTTTTTCATTTTCTCTGTTTCAGTGCTCAGAAATATCTCAAATGCTAATAATCAGGACCACTCATTAACTCATCTCCGCTAACATCCAAAATTGCAGTAATCCTTTTCAAAACAGATGCAATCATTCCACTGGTGTGTTCATTTTCTTATATCCATATATGACTTGTGCAGTGCTCTTAATTTTATGTAGAAACATGGTGACTCCATTAGATGGGAATTTTGTTAATAAAAAGGTAAAGAATAACATTATTATTTAATTTCTTTTTAACTTTCATGTTCCATTGCCAGGGGTGGAATTTCATATCTTCCACAGATTCAATGAATAAAACAAAATTCTACGTCAAAGACTCATGTCCAAGTTATTTTAAGTGACTTACCCCCAGGAATGAATCCACTACAAACACTGCCAAGGGGTCCAGCACTGTCCAGAGTCCCAGAGCTATGATAAACTTTGACAAGAGGGAAGAGAATGAATCAAACAGCTGCTGACAGCCCCATTTGATCAGGACCATAAGAAGTAGCCCAGCGTTCAAGGTTAGGGGTCCCACCATGACCATAAACAACTCTTCACTGGTCTGCAGCAAGGAGTTCTGGTAGCACAGCTCAACAGTGTGAGGTAAAAACTGGAATCTGTAAATTAGCAAAGGAGAGAGTTTGTCTGTGCTCCTAGACAAACCATTAAAAAACACACACAGCACATGGCATTGTAAATCACAAGCGTATGAAGTTACTCAAAGACACAAAGCCTTCTCCTCCTGCCTTCTCATTCTTTGATCTCATCTAACTCTCAGTTCAGTCAATACAATTCTAGGTCCTTGGGACTGTGCAGGCTGCCATTACATGGCAAGGTTTTGGTAGCAAGGGCCTGCAGGGGTGGCCTCTGTGAGAAGAATCCAGAAGCTATTCCATACAGGCCAGTTTCAGCTGGCTCCAAAGAGACCTGCTGTTGGCCAGAGCCAAACTAATAGGTGATGTTTTTAGTGCCTCTGTGAGAGCAGATTTAAAGAAGGGGGAAAAAAACTGCTGCACCACAGCAGCTGGGAAAGTGAGGAGTGAGAAGCAGCCCTGCAGACACCAAGGTCAGTGCAGCAGGAGGGCAGGAGGTGCTCCAGGCACACAGCAGCAGTTCCCCTGTGGCCTGTGGAGAGGCCCCTGGTGCAGCAGGCTGTCCCCCTGCAGCCCATGGGTCCCACAGCAGAGCAGATCTCCATGCTGCAGCCCATGGAGGACCCCACACAGAAGTAGGTGATCTGGTGGGAGCTGCTACCCATGGAGGACCCATGTTGGAGCAGTTTGCTCCTGATGGATGGACCCCATGGTACGGATCCATGTTGGAGCAGTTCTTGAAGAGCTGCTGCCTGTGGGCAGCCCCCGCAGGCTCAGTTCGGGAAGGATGTCATCTCGTGGGAGGGACCCCACGTGGAGCAGGGACAGAGAGTGACCATGAAGGGGCAGCAGAGACGAAGAGTTAGGGACTGACAGCAGCCCCCATTCCCCATTCCCCTGTGCCTCTCGGGGGAAGTATATAGAAGAGGATGGATGGTGGGAAGGTGTTTTTGTTTGTTTGTTTGTTTGTTTCTGTTTTTAGTTTCTCACTGCTCTAGCTTGTTAGTAATAAGTAATAAATTACATAAATCTCCCTATGCTGAGTCTCTTTTGCCCATGACAATAACTGAGTGATCTCCCTGTCCTCATCTCAACCCTGGAGTCCTTTTCATCATATTTTCCTGTATTTGCCACTGTGTAAGAAGGATTTGAAAAGCTCGCATAAGTAAATGTGCTGGTGCTGTAGGAGACAGGAACTGCAAAAGGTATTATGAGTTATGTACAGATGCTGAAACACAAGGCAAAAATTTCAAGCCAACTGAAGTGCCTTAGATTTTGCTCCTAGCTACAGGTAAAGTGGTCTGATATTCTCTTTGGTTCTGATTTGTGAATGCTAACACTGTGTTTGGTGGAACTGGAGGGTGTTCAACTTGATCTCTTGTTCTGAGGGAATGCAGCTCCAGATTCAGATGCTGATTCAGGGCATCTTGGCTTGAGAACATTATCCTTAATGTAGCTGACTGTCTGGGACAGATGTGATTAGTGTCTTTGAGCATGACTACCTTTCTGTCACACCTTGCTTCCTTCTGTTCTGTTTCCTTTGCTTTCACATGCTTTTGATGCTTGGCCTCCCAAAAGTTTTATTGCGAGCTGGCTGAGCCCTCCTGGTCTGTGCAAGGCCAGAAGCTAGAGATGGCTGGCTTTGCGTCAAGATCTAGAAGGCCACTTTAACTATACCCAGCAGTGTCCAGTGTCTGCCCAGACACCCTATTCAAATTTTACCCAGTAATCCTAGTTATCACCCAGTTTAGCTCAAAGCAGAGACAGGTCACAGATTTGCAAGTTACTAGCACCTACCAAATTATTTTATTTTAAATGATGCTTTAAAGTGAATATATATATACATGTATGTATATGTTTGTACTGGAAAAATCTTTCCTACCCTAAATATAACAGTTCTTTTTTTGCTCTACAAGCCCATTCTCTTCCCCCCAGCAACATATAGGGAACTAGGTATATATCACTTTGTGGAGTTGTTCTCCATCTTTTTTTTTTTTTCCATGTCAAATAATGACATGTAATGATTTTCCTGGAGCTCTATAGAGAATTCTCATTCCTGTTCTAAAGTTAATGTATCATATAGTTAAAATATGTGAACCCATTGTAGTCATCACAGTAAAACAGATATATCAAATTTAAATTATTCTGAAGTATTTTACTTATAGATCACTTTGGTAACATCAAATATGATTTAAATGCTTCTTCAGTTCTGTGCATTTCTGTTCTAATTTGAGATGGGATAGAATGAATTTTCTTTCTAGTAGCTGGATGCATCTTAGCAGCATCCAACCCCTGCAACAGGCCCTGCAGCTACTCCAACCCCTGCAGCAGGCACTGAAGCTACTCCACTGTGGCTACTTATGGCAGAAGCCAGGCATGAAGGAAAGGTATCCCTTCAAGGAAGATGTTATTTGCCATCCAGGCAAGTTGACCACCATGGAGAGAGGCGTCCAGTACCTGAGGGAATTAGCCATGCTGGAGGTTGTTTAAAGTGATCCAGACAAAAAACAGTTATCCAAAGATCCAGATGAAGTGCACAGAACACATGTGGCAGAACTTTGTATGGAGTGCACCATTGTCATATGCCAGCTCATTGGAGGCAATGACCTGCAAAGATGGAGATGGACAACTAATGGATGAATAGTCTGGCCAATTCTGGCAATATGAAGAAAGTCTTTCTTCCTCCTTAGAGGCCTGCGTCTCAGCTGTGGAGAAAATGTCCTAGGAGTTCCAGCAATTCAAAGAGGTTATGTCCTACTCCTCACCTCAAGGCCACACCACTTTCTTAGGCATTTTGAAATACTTGATCCAAAATGACAAATTATTCTTGTGGAAGATACATAATCTGTTGGGTATCTCGGAAGAGTAAGAGGTAAAGGTGGCACAAGATGCACAAATGGACACATCCTGTTCTGAGTTTAAAAGATATATTTCCCCTTTCTGTTAGGGTCACACTTGCATATCAGATAATCTAGAGTCTAGATGTGGTCCTTGTTCTATGAATCTCTGCAAATGCTCCTATCTGGGTTGCATGCAGAATCCTTAGTCTCAGTCACCAATTCTCTTCATAACAAAAATGAACTGCTTTAAATCAAGTGATTTGTATAAACATTCCAACAGAGGGAGAAGGCAACAGGACTTACTTTGTAACTGGAACAGAGATGGTCTTAAGGAAGATCCACTGGCTACAGTAATGCAGGTAAAGTCTCACAAACCAAAGCAACGCTACCAGCAGCACAAGCAGCCAGAAGTCCCAGGAACACCAGCGTGCAGCTCCCAGCTCTGAGAAGGCTGCATATACCCCAAAATGGAAATGCTCAGCAACCCTTCTGGACAGTTTCACCTCAACAGCAGAGTGGCAGCTGAAAACATGGAAATAAAAAAGAGTCATTGGAAAAACAGGTAAGGAATTTATTGAAACACAGTAAAGCCCTGTTACATAGATAAATGTGTTCCGATCAAAACAGTTGATTGACCAACACCTCTGACAAGAAACAAAACAAACAAACAAAAAAATTTGTTTTGAATGCTGTCTAGATGATCGGTGCTTCCTCCCAGAAACCATGCTACTTTTACAAAGAAAACAACAAATTACATTTAAAACCAAGTTTTTAAATGACTTTTGCCTTCATTTTAATTTTAATTTTCTTATAAATGGCTCTCCATGACACTTTATCACTTATTTTCCTTCTGAGAAAATGGTAAAATGACTGTCATATTTGTACTGACAAATGATTTATTTTATTAAAAAACGTGAAGAGCTTTTTGGCATTTGAACTTCAGTCAAATATTTCAGTACACAATGTGGGCTAAAACTCCTGTTTAAACTAGTTTCAAGTGAAAGAGAAAATAGAAAGGAACTTGCAGTGTATAGTATTCTACTAACTGTCGTGTGATTTGCCCTTTAAGCTAATTGCTACACTGTTTCCAAGGAGGGGAAAAAATGAGATGCAGAGATGCAGTCTTAGCATTATATTTCCAAGAAACTGGAGTCTCTCAGCTGATTCAAAGCTGAAAAGACAGTAGCTACTTTGACCTTTTGAAAGTAACTGCTATGCTTATTTCCACTGATTTAAATGACTAAGCAGCTGAGATGCAGGACTCTAGGACTAATATGATGTCATTGTACTCAGGCCATTATTTATATTGATTGAGGCTTCTGAAAGTTTAAAAATATAAAGATCTTTTTTGTGGAAGAAAACATGCTGGCTTTTTTAAGTGTAGCATATGACTGGAGAAGAAGTGACAGCAATATTTGCACTGTACTTTATACTCTTTTAAAGCATTTTCCTGTCTACATGTATGTATTTCTTAGATAGCTCTGTATGTTTCTTTTTGTAGCAGTCAGAAATTAATACTCATATCTCTCAGAAGTACAAGTAGCAATGGAGAAACTCAGGTGGATTCTGCACTTGGTCTAGATTTGAATGAGCAGGAGAGATAGAAATGAAAAATAATAAAAATAGATTAAAAATAAAAAAAAATTGCCAGCCATAGGCCTGGATTTTGGGTCTGTTCTTGGCATTGTGTAACTCCTGACACTTGGTGTTGAGCAGGATGCCTGTGCAGGAAGAGGAGGAGATGTTTTCAGCCCAGTACCTCTTCTCATGAGAAGGCACAAGCTTTACTTAACTGGCTGTTCAAAGAACATGAGGCGTAGTTATGAGGGACACACCACAAAAATTAGTTTATCTGTCTCTAATAAGGCCTTAAGCACAAATCCCCAAAATTTCCCACAGAAAAATCTGTTGGTCTGAAATTGGTGATTCTTCCAGTGACTATAGATTGATTTGTCAGCGGTTTTGAAGGGCTTTTTGAAACATTGCAGTCCACTTTGCTTATATCCTAATCAATCACAAAGTCCTACTTTAAAGGCTTAAAGCTACGTTATGAATCACGTTCCTCATATTGCAATTATTTACCCACAGTGGCCTACAGAAACATCACCACATGTATTTTGTTAACATTATGAAATCATAGTCTATGCTTTGTGAGAAAGAAACAAATAAAAATATAAAATGAGAAATATAATTGCCTGTGGTATTATATTAATATAAGCATGGCACTCTGGGTGTTCTGAACTCTGAATCTAGACAGTACTACATTTTGTTTTATATAAAGGAATTCTTGTCCATTTTAATAATTTCTGTCTAAATCTCCAAATCTATACATAAGGTATTCACCCTTTTAGGAGAATTAATAGGGCAGGATTAGCCACACAGTTTTATAGCTTAGACTGAACAGTTTGTTGTTTGTGGAAGAAAAAAAAAAGGGGGGGAGAAAAAAAGGGAAAAAAAAGAAAAAAAAGAATACTGTCTTAGTGTCTTAGTTCATAATATTCTTCTTATCCATAAAACGAGCAAAATCACATAGATGTCCCACCCAGCCTCACCCATGGAAGAAATCCATATCCTATAGGGAACACTGCCAATCTTCAACTCTGTACTGAGAGAATCATGTATTTTCCACAAAAGTCTGTATTGAGATCATCACCTCATTTCATGTAAAAGTCATTTGCTACTAGGTTATTTGGGTTTACTTTACTAAATTAAGATACCTACAAACAAGCAACACCGGAGTGAAATGTTCAATATACTATTTGTAAAATGTTTCAAGACATAAATCATTACTCCTACCCAACACAGAGATTAAGAAGGAGGGCATGCAGCTCAAAATAGAGTACTGAGAATACCAAGTTCTCTTCATTTACAGTGATCCTGGAGTACCAGAAACATTGAGATATATTAATGACCAAAATGCCAAGTTGGGAAGGTGAGATAGCTTCATGAAGACATAACCTAGCTATGCAATCAGTACTTTCACAGGAGTTTCATGAATACAACTACTCCAACCCCATAACTCAACCCCCATGTAGAAGCTGCTTGTGTAAGCACAGTGAGCACACAATACAAAATATTGCTACCAAACTTCCCTAAGATTCAGGCAGCAATGAAAATATTCAAACTGTGCCTGCAGCCCCAGATTGATTCCCAGTCTATTTTCAAGAGGTCACACTAGAACTAATGTTTCCACGTGTGAACTATCACTACCAAAAAGTTGCACTTTTTCAGGATACAAAGATGAAAAAGAGCAGAATGTCTGTGCATTGTCATGCTTCCTGAGATGCTGACTTTCTTAGCCACGGGAATCCACCTGACTCAACAAACCTTCAAAGGAGAGTAGAGAAATTCAGAGCACATTAGCTGTTATCAAACCCCAGAAGCCTTCCACTGACAATGGTCCTGCTTAAACCAGCAGGGCAACATCTACGATCTCTTTACTTTGGTACACCTTTCGCCTAAAAAAAGCAATAGCAATACAGAAACTCCACAGAATGCCAAGCTTTCTGGAAGTCAAAGAAATCAAGAAAAACGTATTCATTAGGTAAAACTGAAGAACATTTGTTTTGATTTTCAAAACAGCATTTTTTTTTTCTTTAAAAGACGTCATGATTTTCATCACACACGTTGACCATAGTTTCTAGCTTTTAACTGAAACTAAGGTCCTCTTTACTGTTTAACTTCTCAGATGCTCCAGACTCCTTGAGTGTCACTTCTGTGCTACCTTGTACTTCCGTAGGACTGCATAACACCTTGATGTAAACATCTGCAGCAGTGGTAAAAATTACTGGAAAATATAGTATATCTAGTGACTCAGTGAAGGTCCCAACCCATAACTGGAATATCTCCATTTACTGTAACACAAATTCAGTGGGCCCCAACCTACTTGTAAGCTATAGCAAACTATTCCTGAATACTCATTAATCATGGTATAACGCTATTTGCTGGTTGTCACTTCAAAACACAAGGCTTAAATTATATCTTTTATTGACTTTTTTGAGCGATGAAGAAAGAAAGAGGCAGTAACATGAAATGAAATGCACCAAACAAGTGGAAACAGCCCCTTTAAATATTTTTAGCTGGTGTCACTAGTGAAAGCTTGTGGGTGGAGTGACAGTGCTGGCAGATACGCTTTTCAGAGGAGATTTATATAATGTTGCTCTAGGGCAGAGAGCATGAGTATTACCTTTCAAAAACAAAACAACCCCTCCACCCACAATAACACCAAATCTCAACCCTTGGGTGAAAACAGTATAAAGCTCCAAAGGAGAAGCCACTTGAGGAATGTACTTATCCATGATTCCTTGGATTACTGGTAAGTAATTTGGCTGAATGTTTCTGTTCTAGGGCATTAGTTTTGCATTTTTCTTTGCAAAATGCTGGAGTAACAAATAGCGGAGACCAAATTACCATAAAAGCAGGTCAATTATTTCAATGGAAATTGTTCAGAAGGAAAGAAACGATGCACAGATTCTCTTAAGCTACACTTGATGATGATGACAGAAAAGTAATGGTTGATAGAAGGCAGTGTGTACTGTTGGGTGACAGCTTTGCTGCTGACAAACTACGGTGAACATTTGTATAATGCACTAAAAGACTGGCACTTACAGCTGATGGTAGGGGCAGATTCTCAGCTGATGTAACCCTGTTTGTTGCAGAGCTACACTGGTGTATACCAGCTGAGATATTCAGGATCCAGTCCTGAATGTATCTATTATTTACTTCGCATTAAATAAGGCAAAATAAATGTTATATTTCTATATATACATACAGCCAGAGAAGATATTTGAAGAGCAAATGCAAACATGAATGACTTTATGCAAATTACTTTTAGGAGATAACAGTCTCCACAGCTCAAGAATCTGTGCAACACATTTACTCAGTTTACAAATAAAAGGACCCCTCCCTGTCATCACCATAAATGGTAGGCATTTAAATATACTGTGAAATCCATAAATCAGTCCAGGTTCTTCACGGCTTTGCAACAGCAATGAAGATGCAACAAATGCTGCCCAGATTTACTACAATGAAATGTTATCACTTTCAATGGAAAAGCACAGTTGTATTTGAAGGTACATCTAAAGAAAATATACCAACACACATAGTCCCTGGAATGGAAGCCAGTTAACAGCATTACTGATGAAGCATAAGACAGAATGGAGTCTGGTTCAGACCACTGTGCACAACACAAATATTTTAAAAAGTAAAAAATAAAATGTTATTATAATTAGAAGGATTTTATTATTATTCCTCCTGCATAATATTTTTTTCTTTATAGAGCTCATATTGTATTACAAAGAATGTGTCTATTCCAGGCTGTATGGCGATGACACGAATGACTTTGCCCAATAAACTAGTGGCAGAGCTCTGAACTGAGCTCTGCTGAGTTACAGTCCATTATTCTACCCACTGGATTCCTAATAAAATACTACTTTTTGGTTTATTTGTATGCAAAGTGAACATAACCAGAGTGAACATTTGCTAAGGATGAAAACTGCTTTTGCCCATCTCTTTCCAGGACACAGCTACACTTCATATCCGTCGGTTTGCGAGCACTGAGAAAGTGGGTACCACCAATGTTTACAGGGGCTATCTAGGGGCTATCTGCTGTAAGAGAAGCGACAAAAATCTGAAGGGATGTTAGGTTATTCCTAATATTAGGTTATTCCAAATGCTGATAGAAGCACTTGTTCTACAGCTTGCTGAAAAATCCAAAACCACAGTATGGATGAAATACTAGAAATCATGACAGGCTTTTTTTTCAGGTGCACACGTGGTGGAAAAAAGAAACTGCCAGAAGTATACAAAATCCAAAAGCACTAAAGGAAGGCTTTAAGAAGTAAACATGCTTGCAAAGCAGGAAATGTAGTCAGCCATTAATTGCAGAAATTGCTTTGGTTCACTTCAAAGAGCATGACACAAGCATGTGAGTGTACCTGGCAGCACTCACGCTGCCGCACCACGCTGGGGAGAGGGGAGACAGAGGCTGAGTCCCTGACAAGGTTCAGGCTGCATCAGCTCACAAGGAGAGGGCCAGCAGGCATCAAGCTCTGGATCAGCAACAGCCTAGGTGTCTGCATCACGCGCATAGCCAGGAGCCAGAACAAACACATCAGCTGAATGTTTCCTGTAACCTGTTCACGCCAAAAAGCTCAGAGGGAAGTATCCTGACACAGCTGTTGCCTTGGAGGGACCACTACATCCCTCCATGCTAGGGGATGGGCACTGTGGATCACTGGGCCAAAATGTGTTTATTAAAGAAGGGAAGGAACTGCTAAGAGCTTCATATTCCTCTCAATACATCTGTGCTAGCTGCAGTATGGTCAACACTTAGCCCTCACTATAAAACATCTTATAAGAACAGAAAATTGGTGAACACCAGCAGATTCTTGTCCTCGGCAGCCCCTTCACCCAAAGATATACAGTTGATAGAGGAGCCCATCTTCTGCCTCTAGCCAACTAAGAATTTCCTGGGGGAATAACCGAGAAATTCCCAAGAAGAGATTTCTTGCCAAGCTGGGGAAGGAAGCATAGGAAGAAGGAGGCTTCACAAGTTCATCAGAGTAGCAGTGGTGCTGGAGGACAGTGTGGTTCTTTGTAGAGAGCTGTCAGTGCTTTGCACATTTCAGTTTTGAGCTGCATCTGACAATAACAAAACAAAAATGACAACAATAAATGATTATCATCATTGCTGCAGTTTAGGTAGGCAACTAAAACTTTGCCTATTTCATGCTCAACTGCATTTTCATGAGCCTGCTGGCGTGGCAAAATAGTCTGGAAATCTTACAAGAACAGACTGTTAAAATATTTTAGTCTGTCTGGTTCCAACTCTGGATGGGAACAAACATGAAACAAGGAAACTCAAGTGCAGCTTGCAGAACTTTTAAGAACCTTTATTTTATATTTCATACTAGAAAGGAACAAAAGGCAGCGGACAGTCTGTTATTCATCCTCATGACATGAATAGGTCAGTCAAGAAGGAAAAGAAAGCATGTAACTCCTCCCCTACTTCTTGCCCTCTGACCATTTTAAGTAAATACGAAAACAATGAATGAATGAGAAAAAGATACAATCCTTACATTGGAGGATGAGAGATGTCATTGGAGGTATAGATCTCACAAACACAGTGCTAGCCACAAAGTTGTTCCCACAGCAAGTAGCATAAATACTCAAACCTGTGCATGAACAATAAAACAAAGAGTTTAGGCCGTGAAGAAGAACTTTACAGGGCAACAGGATTCATAAGTACACCTTCAAGCTCAACCCAGTTAAAAAGAAAAAAGGTAAAAATAAAGGAGATGCTAGGCCTAAAGTATCTATAGAAGTTCAGGAGAATGAAGATAAAACTTTTCATTCACATTACTAGCAGCAGCATAACTTATCCAGAAGGAAAAAAAAAAATATATATATATATATATATATATGTAATACTCTTGGTTATGCTAACAGAATCCCTTGTACCTGAAGTGTGGAACTGTTTTTACCTTGACACAGAAAACATCCCCAAGGACATTTGCTCTGTCTGGAGGAAAAATGTAATCTTCCTCCTGACCAAATAGGTATCTACTTGTGAGAGCCTCTAAACACTCAAACACCATCTGTGAGCTGTGCATTCATCTGTAACACACCAATTTAGCTGGCAGGCCATTGGGAAAAAAGACTCTGAGGTTGCCCAGTTGAAATGGCAATTCAGTACTAGTCAAAACTCCACCAAGCAAACAGGTGAAGGTGTGCAGTGAATGTTGAAGCAGAGCATGATGAAGCTTCAAAATAAGAGACAGATATGAGGAAGAAAAAATAATAAGGAAAGGAAAGGAAGGGGAAAGGAAGGGAAAGGAATGGGAAGGAGAGGAGAGGAGAGGAGAGGAGAGGAGAGGAGAGGAGAGGAGAGGAGAGGAGAGGGGAGGGGAGGGGAGGGGAGGGGAGGGGAGGGGAGGGGAGGGGAGGGGAGGGGAGGGGAGGGGAGGGGAGGGGAGGGGAGGGGAGGGGAGGGGAGGGGAGGGGAGGGGAGGGGAGGGGAGGGAAGGGAAGGGAAGGGAAGGGAAGGGAAGGGAAGGGAAGGGAAGGGAAGGGAAGGGAAGGGAAGGGAAGGGAAGGGAAGGGAAGGGAAGGGAAGGGAAGGGAAGGGAAGGGAAGGGAAGGGAAGGGAAGGGAAGGGAAGGGAAGGGAAGGGAAGGGAAGGGAAGGGAAGGGAAGGGAAGGGAAGGGAAGGGAAGGGAAGGGAAGGGAAGGGAAGGGAAGGGAAGGGAAGGGAAGGGAAGGGAAGGGAAGGGAAGGGAAGGGAAGGGAAGGGAAGGGAAGGGAAGGGAAGGGAAGGGAAGGGAAGGGAAGGGAAAAAGTCACAAGTTTGATCGTTTCCTCTTTTCCATCCTGGACTTAATTAGTAGCAGTATCACACTAGGAGTGTTGGTCTGTACAGCTGGAGTCAAATGGCCACGTTCCGTAAGCATTGAAAAACTCGAGGCTGCTGTGGACGTAGCAGGGCAGGAGATGCATGTGATGGTCTTGTTTCAGAAAGACCTTTTGCTGCCTGGCTGTGCAGCAATGAAACTTCATTTTATATGAACACAGACAAGCCACAAGTCAAAGCTCCTTTACTTCCTCAGTTGTATCTATTTTTTACAGCAAAAAGCTGAAACAGAAATTGAATTCTTGAATGCTCTTATTCTTTCACTTGCAACAGGTTAATCATACATGTGTGAAGATGCTAAAGTTAGGATGTCGATTGTTGAACTGAAGGCACAGTTCACTTCATGTGCAGATTTATAATACTCATTCACAATAGGAATAGGCGGGTATGAAACAGAGAGAGAAAAAAGTGAATCTATGGCTGTAGCTTGTACATAATATGTTTCTAAAAGACCATTAGCGTTATTCCTCTGTCAGCTTCTGTACTGACCAGACAAAAATAACCTTCCCTTTTCTATAGTAAATTTTATAAGATAGCACTAAACAGGCAAAACAAATGGAGTCTGGGGGAAGGAGGAGACATGTATTTATAGCAATTTTTTCATTAGGAATTATTTTTTTTCTTGACATCAATTCTTCTTAGTTAATACTATCTTCTTAGTTAATATTATCTTGTGTGTCAATATGTCCATGCACAGAAGAGTTTAATGCAGGAATACTAGTCCATGAGGAAAATCAAGTACAATGTGAACCACGTAATGCCAGTCAGAACGTAGTTACAAATGAATCCTTGCAGATTTAAATGTGGCCAGATAAGGCAGTTCATGAAATTACACGGAAAATGCAGTACAGTGAAATAAATCTCACAAACAGAAAACTGTCTGAAGTATTCAGAGTATTTACGATGCTTACTTTGTCCAAATGTAGCTGTAACAAACCATTTGGAAGAACTCTTCTTCCAGGTTTTGACAAATGAGAACAATCTGAGTTTTGAGCAGGTGACTGATGTTATAGCACTGCACTTTAAAATATATTTTTACTTTAATACAAGCTGATTTCAGAAAGAAACAAATCTATTTTAGGCCAGCTTAGATAAATCTTTAAAAGCCTGAGGGAATTTAAAAATAAAATAAAATGAAATAAAATAAAAAGAAGGGAAGGAAAAAATGTTATGTGCATATGCAGAATACTCTGGAATGCTATTATATTTAAAACATCATTAAGTAGTTATCAAGATGAGAAAACTTAGATACTGTAAAGATATCTTAAATTCAATTATATTATGAAAAAGTACAGCTATAGGAAATGTTAAACTGAAATCTTTTTAAAAGATCTTTATAAACACCACTGAAATTATGGTGGAAATTATCTATACAATTTAGTCAAAAAAAATGCATCACATAATAACAGTATTAACTTTTTCTTTTCAATTTAATGCTGCGTTATTATATTTAGTTGCCTATTTTAGAATGTAATTTGTGTTGATGGCTCTGAAGAAAAAAACAAACATTAAAGAACTAATTTAATTCCTTCTGAGCTATGTTCAATTCAAAAATATTTCTTTTAGAATGCCCCAGTGCTGCAGAATCTGACTAGAAATCCACCTTGAACTATGTGCACTTTGACTAACTCTCTCCCCAAGGCAAAACGATCCTGCATTCAGCAGGGTTTTATCCCGGTCTTCTAAAGGACTTATACAGAATGTACCTGATATAACTGGACCAGAATGTCAACCGTGATAGAAATGATGATCAAAACATGGGGGATACATAATGAGAAGCTTATCTATTCCACAGTGGACTGCTATTGGTAGGGGAGTACCTCTAGGGGGTTGTTTATAGAAATCAGGTCTTCTGCCTTTAAAAAATAGAGAAAGCGAAAGAAAGAAAACTGTAATTTCTTGTGCAGTGCTCTCCTTCCTGCTTGCTATCCTATATGACATAATGGATATTAGCTGTGTTCAAGGTGTTCAAGCAGCATTATAACAGGCTGCCTTTGGAAAGAAATTTCACAAATTTTCTTTCAATGTGAAGACATGGCCTTAGTCCTCTGCTTCCAGAGTATAAAGCAGAAATTAAAGAATTGCCACAGCTTGTTTCTCTGAAATCAATGTATGATTGCTAGCTGCACTGGGAGTTTGAGGGATATCACCTTATCAGAAACAATCTCTAGATAACATACATTCCTCTATTGCCCATAGCTACATGTAAGGCATGGCAAGACAAATGCAGGCTTCCTTTCCTGTTGGTGTCATCTATTGATCCAGTGAAATGGTCTTCATCTGAAATTTCCTTCCCAAAGGGGACATTTGTTATGAAAAGCAAAGCTTTCTCTCTGGTGCTAAGAAAGCCTGGAATTTACAGCTAATTACTGCACAGTACCATGGCAATACATAGCTCCAACTGTGTAAAAATATGCACTCAAATGATACAAGGGCCATATTTTTCCTGGTAGAAATGCTGCTTTGTGATACTGAAAGTATAATATAATAAACTCATTACATGTTTTCTGCATGCTCTAGATAAAACTGTGCCCTGGGTCTGTGCTTTTCTTTGTGGCATTTCCTCTCAGACGCATCCAAAACAGCTGTGCTGGGTGTGACTGAGTGACCTCCAATATGAGCCAAAACACAAACCAGCATCATTGGAAAAAACACCAGTATAGGAGAGTAATGAGAAGCATAGGGGTAAGTGAAGAATTTTGGGGTGCAAAAAATAGACTAGCTTACAAATAACTCTCTGCAAAGAACATATTTATTTGTGTATTACATTTTCTGTCATCTCTCCCAATCTATGTAGTATGCTAGCCTAAGACATCGGCACTGTCACAGAAAGCTTTAACTTTATACTGAGAGAGCAGAAAGTGAGGACTTAGAAAAGGCAAATTCCTTTAAAAATAAAATGTGACTCATTAAATTCACAGCTAATCAATATCCATATGAGTTTTTGCAGTTTTGAAGAGCTTTTGTTATGACGCCTAGGTACTTGGAATTTAATCATCGAATCTTAATCAAACGATGGAAGATTATTTTAGAGTTGGCACCTCTAAACAAAATAATGTTTTTCTCAAGAGTAAAGAAGAGTACATACCTTTTAAAGATGCCAATTAACTTGTTCTTTCTGATGCGTTACACTACTTATCCATCACACAATTTCTAAAAAGTGACTGTTCAGAAGAGACAGGGATATGAGACTTCACCCATACCACAAGGATTCCCTGGAACAGTGGAACTGATTCTGTGTTATGCTGCAGTCTCCGCTGGGTTAATAACTGAGGTATTTCCCCTCTATCCAGACCTCTAATCCCATGAAATCTGTAGTAACTGAATCTCACTATTCTTCTTGACCAAGTTTGGCTGAAACTGGACAGAAGTTTACAAGTTATTAGGGGTAGTTCAGTCTGACTGCATTCACCTTGCCTTCCTAGGAAACCTGGCTAAGAAATAAACCAAGTGTTCAGGAGTCATTAGACCAAAGCTTCCAAAGGTGAAAAATAATGTATTTGGGCAGAGCAAAATCCTTGTTATTTTGCTGTCTCTGATAAATGATAGTTACCAGATATTGAACTTACAATGTAAATAACCTCTCTGCTTTTTTTTTTTGTCTGTGTATATTTTCTTCAAAAGTATTGCAAAATAATACAGTCTGTTGGTTATGTTGTCTGTGAAAACTCACAGAAAATATTTTTCACTGTCTTTTTATGAAGATATGGTTCAGCTTTTTCTTGGGAGCTTTAGATTTTCCATCAAAGAAATCCAAATACCTGAAAAATATAACTGCAGCTTTTCAAAGAGACTGATTCACCTAGATAGTAAGAATAATAAACACTTAAACAGTAACCTTCAAAGGGCACCACACGTGATTCTGAATTTAAACTTTAACATTTTTTTAGTCTGCTGAAAGGCTGGATTTTTAGCAAGAAGCAAACAAACAAACAAAAACCCACTAGTTTTCCAATCAGCCTTAGCACTTATTCAGTATCTACTTTTCAATCTACAACAAAGACATCCACACAATCCTAGAGGACAAAATCCCATTATCTCAAACCTATAAGGTCTTCCACTACTGGTCTGCATTCAGACAAGGTCACATGGACATTTTGACAATGCTCACTTGACTCAAATCTACTGATATCTCATTCAAATAGAAGTATCTACAAAGTGGTCATACTTCCCGCACCCAGACAAGCTGGCCCTTGTAAAGACTCGAAATGATGGGCTAACACTACTGAGCCTGTTACTCCTTTTCTCTCCAACAGCTCATAGTGTAGCAGGATCCTTATTGGTCCAGCCTTCCCATCCAGAGTTTTTTGTTTAATTATAAAGCCTAGTACACCAGATATGTTTACGCAGTATTAATTTAGTTTAGCTAAGGAGCCTGATCACCTTCCCATTAAATTTAGCAGCAATGATAATAAATAAAAATCTCAAGTCAGGCGAGGCAGTCAGGGTGAGATTTCCAAAGATACCAAAGGAATTCAGGTGCTGAAATGTAACTGAAAAGAACTGTGGTTAACGGATATAAAGTAGTTTGAAATATTCTGACTCTGATCAGATAGTAATGCTCTCTCAGGCTTTTGGTGTTCTGTAGCCTCTTTTTCTTGCTTAATATGTAGCTTTAATAATATTTGTATCCCTAGGGATCAAGCTAAAACTTACTTGATCCGCAATGCTTCAGAACTTTAAGTTATGTTAAAACTTCAGTTTTCACATCTCCTAGCTTCTGTTTGGTGATATTTTAGTTGTGTAACCTTAAAATTATGTTAATATACTGTGTCATTTTTAAAATTTTACTTCTGTTTTCATCTGAAGCCAGATTGGTTCACAGGTTGTATTTGATATTATTCTTTCAGTTTAAAGACTTTGAATCATTACCTAAAGGAGTAAGAGACAGAGAAGAATTTAGGGTTTTGTGTTTTTTATTCTTGTTCTTTGTTGTTCTTGTTTGCTTTTTGGTTTTGTTTTTGTTGTTGTTGTTTGTTTTGTGTGTGTGTGTCTACTCATTAAATAGTTTTTACTTGCTAGGCTCAAAATTTGAAGGTAGGATTTACAAAGACAATGCCTTTTGTCAGTTAACCTTCTGCTATATTTTTAGAGGCACTCAGCAAATTCCGGCAGCAGACTTCTAGACACAAAAGACAAATACAACCAGTCCATGATTTAGATTGGCTTCTATTTGTGGGTCATGAGACTCACTGCTGAGAACATCAGAAGTTTGTTGTGGCATTTAATGAAGGTCATCAGCAACTTCAGAGCTCTCATGGTAAAAGGAGGAGTGTGCTCTGGTTTGGGTGCTTTGTTGTTGTTATTTTTTTGTTTGTTGTTGTTTTCTTCCTTCTTTTGATTCTTTGACTGGAATCTCAGACTGGAAGTAGTGGATAAACTGAGTTACTGCAAAAGAATAAGATTCAAAGTATGGTAAAAGCTGATGCTTTGAAAAATGTCAAATTGCATAGGTTTCATTTTTTTAGACAGCATTTGACATTCAAAATAAGTATTAAATTTCCCTTCAGTTGGAAAGTTAAGAGTCATTCATGAAACTAGGAACAATAATCATGCTATATTATACCCTGTCTCATCTGTGTCTCAGGAGGACTGTGACTTGTCATAGCATGAAGGAACCTGGAAAAATGATTGCTTGCTGCTTCAAACAGAAGATGCATAGCTAAGATGCTCATTAATGAAGTAAAGGAAAATTAATTGACATGCCTAATAGTTCTTTTAATATAGCCTCTAATCCTTGATGTGTCAATTGTCAGATTACCCCGATGTTCTTGCTCTCTTTCAGTGATCTTGTATCACCATTGCCAAGAGACAGAAATAACATTTCTTTCCTTGGCCTCTTTTGGCATAATTTCTGGGCACAGGTGTTAGACCTCCAGAAAAATGAGATGCACTATCCCAGCTGTCTCAGCCTCTCTCCAGGTGAGGTCTAACCTCCAGGGCTGCAGTACTGCAGCTTTGTGACTGCTCTTTGTTAATGATGCATCTTTCCTGGGGCATATAGTGGAAAAAACACAGGCCTAATGCATTATCCTTTCCGCACGTCTTCACTGCTCTTGAGCACTCCTTTGACTGAGGTCAGAGTTCTCTTCAGTGAGCTAGGATCTTTTCTACCTCTGCTTTTCCCAGAGATGGTCTCTCCTCTGGAAGACACTGCTTCTTCCACAAGTAGTCTTTTACACTTTCTCCAACATAGTCAATGAAAGAGCATGCCTCCTCAAGATTTTATTCTTTTCACTTTATTATCACCCAATCCAGGCCTGGAAAAAAGCTATTTACAATCATTTGTCAGCTGGTCAACTCTTTGCCTGAAAGCAAATCCTTTGATCAAGATGTTTATACTGTGTATATAGGCTCATCTAAGTTTATTTAATGGATCTTTATAATTGACCCTGCTATTTCATCAGTTGGTATTTCTGTCCAACATGAAATCAGGAAGAAAAGGTAAAACAGAGAAGGCAGATAGGTCATATATCAAACCTGCAGTTCTCAGTCTGGCACAAAAGTCCATGCAATTCCAACATTAAACAGCATTTAGGAATTTCATATAGGCAGATTCATTAATCCATAATTCCAGAAGCTGAAGAAATCCTGCTTACAATATGATTTGTTTGGGGGCTGTATTTTTTTAATATGTAGATTGATCAGTGTGACTTGGAAATTTGCCCCCCAACTGATCAGAGTAGTAATAAACCTAATATAGAGCCATACTAGAAAATACAGCCTTTTGTGCTGAACAAAAATCAGTACATAAGATTTCCATAATTTTGTAAAATAAAATAAAACAATTAAGGTATTTTTCACTTCATATTCAAGAACCACAGCTGTTCTACTTACAGTATTAATACCTCTGGGCTTTCTCATAAGGAACAGATTTTCCCATGCACTGCAGAGCATATACACACTCGGTCCGATAGTCAGGGTTATGTCAGATGTACTACTGCAGTACCGTCCAGAGAGCTGCATATGTGTTAAGTCCAAGGCATCTAGAGAGCACCGCATTTCTTGCACATTTGCATGCTATTAGTCCACACACAATAGATCTAACATGTCTCAGGCACAGAAGAGTCACTTCTCATGTGCTGTAGAGCAAATCTGTACAGTCCAGTGGCTGCATCTGGAATTGCCACATGGCTGTCAAAGGTCCAGACATCTTGAATAAATGCTGAAAGTTTTCAGATTCCACACAGACACAAAAGGGAAAATCTGGGAAAAAACAGGTTCTATGATGCTGGGTGAGAAATGAGCATAAAATTCAGTAACATTTCTCTGTGAATATCCTTCTATTATGTAATAATTTTTGAACATGCCATCCAATCCATTCTTAAAATTAAGATAATACCCTAGATATCATTAGTCTGAACTCTATTGATTTTGACAGAAATTGAAACAAGAGAGCAGGGAAAATAAAAGAGATTGGGTAGAGAAATGGCAGAGAGAGAGCACTCAAGGAAGAATGAAGTGAAGACATGTAACAGCCATTCATGTGAAGCAAAATGAACGTGAAGGTCCCTACCTATAACATTTTTCCATACCATTCCTCATAATAAGAATATAAAAAGATACTGAAGTACAGGCAATAAATATATACTCCTGGATAAATAAGCCAGTTGCAGGTGGGCCAACTGTCTTTAATGCCTGTTCTTCTTTCATGCTAAATCTAATTTTTTGTTGCTGAGATGTGGGATTTCACAAGGTAATTATTTACCAATGTAGGCAAAGAGAATGTGTATTATTTATTTCACGTTTCACTGGAGCTCACTTTAAGTAAGGTATGAAGGTATTTTAAAAGTTTTTGATTTCAGAATAAAGATAGATGAGAAGTAGCTTTCTCTTCATATGAAGATTTTCAAATATAATTCTGATCCCAGATTGGGATAAAAATGTTGAAAACAACATAAAAAATATAAAAATGTTGAAAACAACATAAAAAATATTCATGAACTGATATTCTGGTTAATGAAAGGACCTGTTTTGATCATTTAAACTGCTTGAAATGATTTTGACCTTTTCAATAGAAAATGAACCCTTCTGTATATATTAAAACGTGAAGCAAAAGTAATTTCAAAAAAAATGTTCTCTTCAAAATGTCAAGATAGAATATTTCAACAGTCTCCAACCTTTGTTCTAATTATAATTTCCTGAATTGGAAGAAGAGTTAACACCACCTTTTTCCCACAAATACATTTTTTGAAAATCTTAATTTTTCAGTGAAAAGTGCTTTGTCAATAATAATAATAATAATAATAATTAAAAAAAAAAAAAACACACTCAACCAGGACAGTTATACCACATATCCTTGATTCTCATGCAGTCACATGCTTCCTTCATTTCAAGTGGGTAGCTTGAGACAGATTGCAAAATACTGGTGTGTCATCCATTCTGGCACTGCTCTGGGAAGCATTGTGGTAGACGACACAGAGCACAGAGAATGCACTCATAGTAAGAAGAAGGAGTGTAAATTGAAAATGTATCTTTCATTGTGCTATCCAAGTGCTATACCCTGGGGACTGTCCTTACCCTGTGAGCTCCGACTTGGCCAGAAGCCAGAGGGCTGGCAGAGGCTGCATGAGAGGACCAGGGAAGGGTTGGCAAGTCCCTGGAAAGGCAAGAGAAGTGGAGAACTCCATACCGAGCAAATCATCCTGGTATGCCACCAAAATGCAAAAACAAATTTCAGCCCTACTGATAAGTAAACAAAGGTGATTGTGGATCCGTTTAACCAGACAACATTAGGGTATTGAAAACTCCAGACATTTGTCAACACTGGACTGTAAAATGTTTTTCCCACAAATCTTTTCCTCTTTAGTAACAACTAAACTAGAACTTGATTGTAGACAAGGGCTTGGTGTAGACTCTTGAACAATAAACTGGTTAGATTTATTATGAGCAGAGTTGGATAACACAATGCTGGAAACATATGCAGGCAGCCTAACAGACAAGGCTGAGTTACAAAAGCAACCACCACTAGTCTCTTTAAATTCAGAATGTCAAAAATGGGAAACTTTTGATGTGAGCTACAGTTATTTGGGCTCTCTTATTGTAAATAAGAATAAATCAGCATATAATCACACATACACTGCTTTTCACACTTTCTTTCTGTAAAAATCACATGCATCCTCTTGTATGAAGTATGCATTAAACTTCAGCTTTTAGTTGACATATCTGCCCTGCTGAAGTCACTAGACTTGCAAGATAATTCACGCTGGTGAAATATCTGATCTATTTTTATTTTGCTAATTTTCCTAATATGCACTTGGTGGTTTTTTGTTTGTTTGTTTGTTTTTGCTTGTTTGTTTGTTTTTTTACTACTATATCTGAAGATTTTAAAATGAATAATAGGCTATCTTTCTGTGTAAGTGCTGTGTTAACTGCTAAAGCAATACACTGCTTTTATTTATCAAAATTATCAGAGTTCAATTCTGATAACTTAGCTGTAACACAACCAAAAATAAAAGGGCTCTTCCATATACAAACCTTTTCATTTTTCAGTTTACTTGTGTGCAAGCTTATCCTCAAATAAAAGTCTTCTCTACTGGGTAAAAACACATTCTCAGTAGTCTTTGCTTGGAGTTCTAACAAACACAAGGGGTGAAGGCATGTGCTGCGTCCAAGTCTCTTACACTATCCAGACCAGCAGACTCAGACCCAGCAGGAAAGCAGGCAACACTCAGTAAACCTGGTTCATGTGGAGGCTGCAAGTTTATTAAATGTAAACCACATTATGGGCTTATTTAAATTAATGGGCACAGTGGGTGCTCAACACCTCTGAAAGAGTCTGTACTAGGGCTAGCCATAAAATTTTCCATTGAGACTGCTGTGTGAAAGAGAATTGGGACTTCTGACTAGCAGTGGTTGTCAGAAAACCAGCTTTCCATGTGATTTTTTTTCTTGATAAAATGCTTGGATTTTGGTGCTGAAAAAATAAAACTTGTTTCAGCAGTCTCTCTCTTCAGAACTGGTAACCAGCTCTTCATTTCTACTGCCCACAGCTGTTTAAGGCACTCTTGCCAGATCACCTCACTTGTATATACCAGAGTCAAACGTCCCAATGTGCAACTTAGAGGCAAAGAGACCAAGCTGTATGGGGACAAGTATGTAGCCTCCCTGGGAAGCCTTTGCTTTAGTGGGAAATGGGGAGATGAGACACAGTGCCATGGTCAAACTACTGGCCAAATACTTTCGGGGTTAACACTGACCTCATGATCACCAGATGCACACCCTGACCTTCTTCACCTGAGTGCCATTCCCTCCATCCTCATCCCATTGAGACTTGTTTTCACCAAAGAAAGCCAGGAGGACAGGCAGGATGGGAGACCACTCCGTGACCAACCTCCATTGAGAGGACTAGAAAACAGGGACTACAGAGGGTACCATGGAGACTGCCAACACGATGGTCAGCATGCAACAGAGTGACAACCTTTCTGAACCAAGCCGCTTAGTTCTTCTGGTCTGGACATTTCAAATTTATTAAAAAGCTGTCACTTTCTGAAGAAGAAACAGTTCCTAAATTTAGTTTACAAATTAGGGCCATTAACTTAAAGATTGCTAAGGAAAAGTAACGGGTGATATTTGATCAGCAACTTCCCATGGTTATGAACAATGAAAATCTATACAAAATGCTCAGCTGAAAACTGAAGGAGACACATTTCCAGTTAAAAGCACCGGCTTATAATTGGTTGTTGCAAGAAATGTGATATCTTAACTGAATGAATGACAATTACTTGCATTGTTTTCATACTTAAAATGTCAGTGTTCAATGATTGCTTTCAGCTCATAATAATAAATTCCAGACTTTTCAACATCAAAAACAATAAAGCCACATGGAGAGAATGTTTGTAATTGAAATAAAAATTAACCCAAATATAGACCTGAAGCATCGTTTTTAAAAATGACAGAAATACAGCAGAAGCAATTTTAATAGTAAACAAATATAAGAAGATCATACAACTGCTACAATTAAAATACTAAAATTAAAAATTACATAAATCGGCACAATGAATTGTACCAACTGTAAATATATTTATACATAAATATTTGTAAGTAGACAGATCTACAGTTATACTTTCAAATTTTGCATAACCTCCAATCTTGTGGCTGTAGAAGAAAAAAAATATTGAGGTTGGACAGCAATGACTTAACACATAGTCTTTTGAGTTAAAGTACTTTATATTCCTATTTCCAGTCGTTTATAATGACAAGATAATTATTCACAGAATCACTGATAAACAGAAACTGTGTCCTTTTTATTTGCTTCCTAACACTCCTGGAAAGCTTTATAGTAAACAATTTAGAAGATAATGAAAGGTAAAACTTCCATCCAGAAAGGTTTGATTCAACAAAATTATTGGGACAATCACTTAGGTTAAGTGTTTAGCCCAGAGGGCAGTATAAAATTTCATCAAAATTCAAACCATGCATAAATGATCTCAACCTGAAGTGTCTATTTATACCACACAACGTGTTAGTCACATTTTTCACTGCAGATTGAAAGTAATGATGAAGTAACAGATAAGGATGGAAGACTGAATATGTGCTATGCCACCCATGTATAATTCAGTTAGCGGCAAATATGGATTAGAAAGTATTCTGCAACAGCATGTGCTTTTCAAATGCCTGAGAAAACCTGTGCACCACTAATGAGGAAAAGGGGACAGTAGTGAAACCAGAAACATTTCACATACATGAATTAGCCAGGTAAAGAAAATAGAGTTAATATATCAGTGGGTCTGAAGCAGGCATTTAAAGACAATCAGAAAAGTAACAAGCAACTATGGATCAAAAGAATATTAGACTCTGATGTATTCTAGGTTCAGCAATTCTTTAAAAAAATGCTTTTTTTTTTTTAACGAGAACAAAGCAGTGATAGCGCAAAAGGCATTATTATAGTAAAGCCAAAATCTTAAAATTTTGGTGGAAACCATTTGAAGAAAACTTAAGTGCAGAGTTCCTAATTTAAGCATAGAATACTATCCTCAACATCTGAAAGAAATAATCACAATGGAAAAGAACTCATGCTCCCCCTTTTCCCAATCAAAATTTTTATGTTAACTGTTTTGGGGGAAAGCTGTGGGCTACAAATTAAGAAAGAAGATCTGTGATTTTTCATTTTAATCCAAAAAAAAGATGACACCTTTAGCTGATGACAGGCATTGAAACAAAGTAACTATAGTACATAGTCCTTCTTATTATCTGATTATGGTTCACTCCATTGAGTGTACCCATTCTTACACACCTGCTATAGGTTTCGGCTGAACTATTACAATCAGCTTCTTACTTATGTATGACCATTTAAATGACTGTAGCAATACTGACCAGCTGAAGTCCTATTGTTTTTAAATGGTAAATGTAAATGATTAATTGGCATTCTATATATATATTATTGTTCTAGAAGCATCAAAATGCAATGTGAAATAATAACATTGCCAGCTCATGTTTCAGAGAGGTTGTAATGTAGCATTGTAACTGCAAAACTGCATTGTGGAGAACTAAACAGAAACGTAAGTTCAAAAGGCATGAATGGGTCTGTGCTTTCATTTGACATCACACCAGGCTCAGCCCTCTCAGATTCTCATGACTCTAAGCAGAGCTTGATGCTAATGATTTCTAGCTGCCTTCTTGGGGAGGATGGGATTAAAGAGACTTCATAAGTATCATGAGGAGTCCTCCCCAAGTAAAAGGGGTAGGTTAAAGCTGCAAAGTAGAGGTAGTGACAAGGTGAGATGAGAGCTGATATCTTTGGGTGTAGATTAACATCACCACAAGGCATGCTATTGAAAAGCAGAGGGAGACTAAGCGGTAGAGGACCTTACAAGTGACTAGGAAAGATTATAGTGTGACAGATGCCTCCCGTGATAGCTAATTAAATGCCATTAGGTGCATTATATTTCATGTGTAGACAGTCTACAGTGTGATGGAAAGTGTTACAGTATGTTAGCACGAAAGTTTACGTTTCAGTCAGAATGAATTGTCATCACTCCACTGGAAATGGCACTTTAACAACTTAACTCAGCTGAGGTTCAGCCCTATTACTGTAGCATTCATTGTCTTTAGCAAAATATTGAAAGTAGATGCTAAAGCTAGTGGAATTTAAGCATGTTTCTGCTGACTCATTCTCCCAAAAGAGAAATTAGAACAAAGTTAATGAATGTTCAAGCATAATATAATATTTTTAGTTCATTATGCTGTTCTAAGCTTCCTTCTTTCTCTCTCTTCTCTCTTTTATTATTTTTTTTTTCAAAATGGGTGATATTAAATAAATCATCTTTCTAGATTAACATTTTTATATTTGGTGTAATGCTGTCATTCTTCCAATGAAGTCTAGGAAAACAGCAGAACAAAGCCTGGAGTAAGTTATTTTTAACTGATTTCCCTGTACTGTTAGTAAAAAGTTTGATGCACGATGTCACTAGAAGCACTATTCTCTCGTCTTCCTCCATTTAATGAAAATCTGTGAAATAAATGCTACAAGGCAGTACTGCTGGCATAACAAATTCCAGGCCAATAAGTCTTGCAGTTGCCAAGATGTAAGCTCTGAAACTTGGCATTTGGCATTCAGAACTAGATAACCTTACTATAGTAACTACATTCACTGTATCTACAAGAGCGATGAATAAATCAACAATAATTGAACTACTAAAAGTGTCTAATTTCCAGCATAGTGCTTCAAGCAACAACTGAAATTAAAAAACTCTTAAAACACAGCTACATACCCATACAATTGTGTCATGAATGCACTGAAGCAAAGGTTAACAAAAAAGAATGAATATGCATTCTTTGCTAAAAGTAGCGGTCCTTGATCTACACTACTGATGAACTGTATAAATGTCAGGTCCCATCTAAGTCCCACAGAGCTTTGCATTCCCAGTAGCAAGAATTTTTTATTGTTCCTGTAACATTACTCAAAGCATGAAAAGGCTACTCCTGGTGCACGTGGAATGCAGCCCCTATTTTGAAGCCTGGCAATGTTTCTAAAATTAGCAATAAGCATAAACCCGTGAACTATGGTTTGTATCCCCAGGGCCTGATCCAAAGCCCAGTGAAGGCAAATGGGAAAATTCCACAAAGCTGCAGCTTTGTGTGGGCCAGGCCTAAAATATTACTTCTCTTGTCACTTTATAGCATAATTGAGAATTTTTTACATTGTCCAAGTCAGATTTCCCTGAATTTCCCATTTAAGGTAAATATAAGTTAACAATATTAAATGATTTCAACTGAACTTCTAGGAGACAGCTGTTCATATTAAAAAAATCCACCCATCTCTCCTCCCACTACTACTTTTTAGAACATATAAATAATTAAAATTAAAGAACTGGAAATATTCTGGAAAATAACCAGCACACTAAGTTAAATGGACTCAGTGCTTTAGAGAATCAAGGTAGTCTAATAGACAGAGCTTTTAATGTAACATATTTCCACACTAACACACAGGAGAGAACCTACCACTGGGACATCAGCTTGCTGTATGTCACTGAAAACTCCCTCCCAGAATTAATTCAGACTTATTATTAGCATAGCATAATGCATTTACCTGGGGAACTAACCAAAAATAATAGCCAATTTACCAATGAACTGAAGTAGGATTTTTAAACTCTCCTGAGTCTGCAGATCGATAGCAGTGCACTGCAGTCACATTCCTGTGACCACAGCACAGCTGGCACTACACTTTGGGGCATATACAATCGCAATGAATTGCTGAAAGCCACTGATATATATTGGATGGAACCATTCCTTGGGCCACTGTTTGGATGGTCCTGCTATGATCCTAACAACTGGACTGCTCACTTTTTAGGAACTGAATAAAAATATCAAGGAAGTGTGTTTCCTTTGAAAGCCACTGAAAGATCATTTAGTTTCTGCTACCAGCAGTTGACCTCCCCGTGGAACCTCAAATCTGGAAATTCAGTATTTATTTATTTTCAGCCTTGAGGAAAAAATATGGGCATTATGGTGGCTAAAGCTTCCATTTATCATATTTTTCGCAAAAGCTGAAGAATAAGAGAGAGACTACCACACTGGAAATAAGAAAAAAAAAAAAAAAAAAAAAAAAACCTAGGCACTGTTTCCAAATGGCTCAAGTACTTAAATATATGACCCATGTACAGACAAAGTATTTCTCCATATGCCTTGTGCTTTGTCACATGATGAACTGGACTGAATATGTCTTTCACCCTTTACCCTCTGCCATTTTGTAGGTCAAACCCAGCATCTAATGCATGTATGTTAAAGCCAGAGAGGGAAAGACAGATACGCAGAGACAAGAGAGTCTCTTCTTTCCTCAAAATTCCTTCCACGTCTAAGTCTAAATTGAATACTTGTGACATTAGCATATATTCAAGTGTCTCATAGAAGCTGAAAATCATGATGCAATGTTTTGAAATGGAAATTATTCCAACTTTGAAACCCTACAGCTTACCAAACTATTATGCTATAAGGCCCCTGTACTACATTTAACTGAAATTCAAGGCAAATGCAAACCAACAGTTACTTGGTAGAAAATCATGCACACATTGGTTAAGGGTGGCACTGTTTCCTCTACATACAGCAAGCTTCAAAGGGAACAGTAATTTTTGGATTAATGGGTACACAATGCAGAACATGTTACATAGTCGTTAGTCTGTGAAATAGCTTGCCCTCTATTTCTGAGTAATGGAACTGACCAACAAACAGGAACTTTTCTGCTGCGTCCCCAGCTCTCTCCCCCTGCAATTGTTTAGACTGGAGGACTAACAGTCACAGAGGGCAACTCTGCTCGTTTGTGAGAAAGACTCAGCATTCAGTACAGCTGCAAGAAAGAATAGCTGAACTGGGAGTTTTATAATTTTGAATCCCGTAAGTCAAACAGTACGGAATGTTTCTAGCCATCATCTCTCAGCAGAGACCTAACTCAAACACTGGGATAGATCTCGGTACCAGTATGAGAAGCTTACAAGGACAAAGTACATCAAAGAGCTACCTAGTGCATTTGAAAATAAGCTGAAGACAATGATTCACACCTTCATAACATTCAAGCATGACTATTGCAAATTCCCAGTTTGCCAGACTTTCCCTTGAATCAAAGGGCAGACATTGTAGTTTATTCAGAATTTTGTAAGACTTCCAAACCTGTCAGGTTGGGTCTGGTTCTTGCAATCTTGCAAATTTCCTCTGTCTTTTCATATTGACCTTTCTGATCTCTATACTGCCCCAATAGGATATCACCAGGAAGAGACCTATTGCGTTCCACTGAAAGTAAGGACAAATTACTTGGGGTGAAATCTTGGTCCTGCTAAGTCAGTGAGAAGGAGGATTTCATCACCTGTGCAGCACCCGGCAGGAGTGCAAGACACAAGAGCCCTGGCTGACTGACTACTTGGTATTTTTGTTTTGCTGAATACTGCCAGCAGCTAGCAACATGTATCACTGACAGGAGATGAGAAACATGCAGCGAGTCTTTATAGGACAAAACAAACCAATAAAAAGCCACTAATAAAACTATAGGAAAACTCCAGCATCCTCACTCAATGACTTCAGCCTCTCTCATCTCACCATTCTGATGGTGACTCACACTTCTAGCATCACCTCTGGGATAAGAAACAAGAGTGACCTGCAGTTAGAAGGCCCACACCTGCTCAAACTTTCTTGTGCCTCCTCTTTTCAGTTTACCATCATAGCTTCTTGTTCTCATCCTTTGCAAAGTGTCTCAGTTTATACTGTAAGCCTGCAAGGGCAGAGACTCTCCTAGCTTACTGGTTGTTTTGTCACACATCACTGTGTATTTAATAATAATTATGCCTCTGCAGAGGTATTTTATTCTGATAGATTTAGAGCTATCCCACCAGGATCTTCAGCTACTTATTCGTTTTGCTACAGGCTACAACAGAAAGAGTTAGAGAATTTACTGAAATAACAAAGTCGTTTTACATACATATGGTCTATGCTTCTGTGCCACAGCAGTGACAGATAAAAAGCAGCAATCTATCATATTTTTTTCTCCACACTATCCTTGATAGGATCCAAAGTGTGGTATCCATTTTGCTGCTAATGCACATGTATAACTCCCACTTATTTACTGTAGTGCCCTGAAGATGTGACAGTTAGCTACATAATGCACTTATTATTTTTATTCATTCTATTCATTAGAGGTGACCGTGTATTGTGCACTTATAGCTTTTATTTTCTCCACTAGTCATCAGTAATGTGATCTTTTCTAGCTCATGGAAACAGAATGTGTATTAAATGACAAACAACCACCACATCTCTCCTCACCCAATGCTGCACAGAGAGCGTGTCAAGTCTTCTACCTTCTGCTGAGCTTGAAGAAAGCAAAGAGCAATTCAGCTAGGCCAAAAAGTGTTTTTGTGCTGAGCAGGAATCAAGACTAAATGGTCTGAAATGTCTGTGATGAAGGAATGCCAGCAATACTCAATGAGAGGCACTTTGACTGCCCTTCTAGCAAAGGCTCCAACAACTTTGGGAACCCAGGTTGCTTGGCGACTGCAGATTTCAACATTCCTAGTATTTAAGAAGAAAAGAAATTATGAATTTCCTGCATGAAAGCCATATTCTGTCCTCATAACCAGCTTTCCACTGACTATTGCCATCTTCTTTCACTTTCACCAAATGGGAATTCTTTAAGGGGGAGGAGGAGAGGGAAAAACAAGCATTTTGGCAGGAATTATAAAGCTGTTTTTCTGGAGAGGGCAAGGGCGAACTGTGACTTTTCTGTTCCAGAGTTGAGGAGCATTTGCCTGCTCCTCCTGCTCCATTACATATAATCACATAGCAACAACACAAGTCCCTTGCCAATATCTCTATGAAAACTTGATATTCGTAATGAAGTTGCTCAAGGACTGAGCCCACTCCTCCTTTCTGGTTGAGAACATTAATGCCAGTAGAAAAAAAATCTCACTAGCAGCATCAGTAAGGGATTATTCACTCATCACTCTCAGCTCCCTACTGAGAGATTTGTATCACCAGTTTCTCCCCTCCATTGCTCAGAAGCCAGCTGTAAGCTAGTAAAGTTCTACAGATGTGTAACCTGCAGGAGGAAGGGCAGCAGCTGCCAACTCATTTCACCATTCTGAGCAAATAAATAAAATTACTGTCATGCATAACACCAGTGAAGTAAATAGGTACTTGCAATACTAAATGTTTCTATCACCGTAGTACCATCAAATTCAGGCAAAATCAACTGTGTGCATAGATACTAGAGGGCTTTGCAAAAGTACTCTGTAAAAGACATCTTTGAAAAGACTTATGCTTCCTTAGGACATATTTTTGGCAACAGCAAATATCATGTAACCCATGAAAACAAGTGAGTTGTGGCTAGAAGGGGTCCCTAATTTTCTTAACATGTTGAAGGTTATGGCTAAAAATATTTAAGCAGGTTATAATAGGAGGAACCAAAGAGAGAATTTATTGCATATAAATACAGACACCCAGCTATCTCTCTGACACTGCTGGGACACAAGGGCAAACATGTTTTTGATTGTTTAATCTACTGGTCACTTCTGGGATCTATACACTCCTTGTTACATTTGAATATCCAAATCTATGTTCTTCTGCCACCTAAATTACTTGATTTTGGACAGACAGGTAGCAGACTTTAGATGTCTGCACCTTTTTTTGATTTCAAATTTGTTTCCAGTTTGGTCACCTCTGTCTCCACATCTGTATCATCAAGAGATACACCTTATTTCTCATTCGCCATTCACTTGCACCAGTTTACCATAATGCATTGGTGCAGGGATATAGTTCTTCATTTACACCAGTCTACAAAGGACCACAGTCTCTCTGAATGTATGCAGTTCATGAGACTTTGTCCATTTATGAACTGTACTGAATTAAACAAAAAGAAGGAACAGACAGCTTCAGAAAAACACAGGGAACAGGGAAGACACCATAGCTATATTTAATGATTTGTCCATACAAGTAGAAGTCTCCAGAAAATAAACATTTACTGCCACAGAAAAATCCCTCACAAGGCTTAAGACTAAAGCAAAAACTCCACAGAAATATGTACCAGTCTGATACAAAACTCAGACTGCAAAGTTGTAAAGACATGCACCAGCGTAAGCACTAATCTGACATCTGAACAGATGGGAAAAAAAATAAAAATCCATGACCTATGTCCTGCTGTGACTTGCTTGCAAAACTAATCTCCCATGGAGAGTACAGAATCAGGACCGATGCAGGTGACACTCCATGCTCATATAGCCAAAACTTAAGCGTTTTAGGAAGGACATATCAAGTATTTGAAGGTAATCAAATAAAATAGTGGGGTTTCCAATTTCTCTTAACATGTGACGCTTGGCTTACCTTTAAATCTCCTTCTTAAAAAAAAAAAATATATATATACAAAAAAAACCACTAAATTATGCTTCAAAATGGAGAAGAAACAGTGAAATAGGGTTCTCAGAATTTACTGAGAAACTTTCTTAATTTTTTTTAATTTTAAATTTTTAAAATTTGCTTTTTAAAGCAAGCAATAAAGAGCCAGTCCCTTTTTTCAAAAAGAAAGTTGAATGCTCAATTGGTGACAATATTTTCTTCATAGTACAAGAAGGAGATTGTACTAGTACAGCTATAAAAAACTGGTAAATTTTGACCTTTGATTTTAGGTAAATGTTACATATTTGAATAAAAGGCAGCATTTATAGCCAGACACACAATTCTCTTCTATATTTTAATGAAATCTTTAGAAGACCTCAAGGGTGAATCCAGGGAAACTTTTTAAACAGGCACCACTAATTTTGAACAAATTTTAAACACCCACACAAGGATTTTCCAAAGTCTAATTCATCATCCTCCTTGCTCAGTGTAAATTCAATCTGTTCTGTTTGTATGACATAAACAACAAGCAGTTTCACAGGAATGAGGCAAACCATATGTGAAGGTGTTTTAGAAGGCACAACAGGGAATACACCAAGCAAAGAAGCATCTGCGTTTATTTCAATGTCAAATTGCATGTGTGTTATAAGAAGGAATTTTGTTGTTTTTATTAAAAACAATTTTACTATATTGTGCTGCTTACAGTTAACTCTTTCTGTCCCTCAGTATGCTTACTGATTTCATTAAAAAAAAAATAATAAAAAATCAGCAGGTAAAACCATAAAGGCTACAGGTGCAGTGTTGCAAAGGTCTCATCTACTTTATCACCTTGTCTGGGCTGCTGTGTGCTGCCAAGAGCCTGTTTCTTCTCCCCTTCCTACCCCTCTCAGACCAAGTCTGCTCCTGATGGCTACAAGTCAGAACCAAAGCCTGACCCAAGCCCAAGGATTTTAGAGGTGTGAGTATGTAAATCTAGGTAGGATTTATTTCTTACTGATGCCTGTGTACAGCGAGACAACGGCTAATCTCCTGTCTCAAGATGCTCTCTGATCTTCCTTTGGAAATGCACCATCCAGCCTGCCCCTGAGCTACCTGGGGCAATACGCAGCTCTGCCCCATGAATGGTGGTGTCCTGCAATAAATTGTTTTTACAGAAGCTGGCCAGAGTCAGCTTAACACATTTGGAGCTCAGGGGAAAACATTTCAAAGCAGCATTTAGCCTCAATATGAGCTACAGGCACATTGTTAAAAAGCTAATTGCGTGGAGACAAAGAATGATTGTTTTTACTTTTATACTGTGCAATATTAACCCTTAAGAGTTCGTGTTTGACGATAAGTTGGTGGTAATTGAAACTGCTAGTTCATTATTTGTATTTGAAGTCAAACTTGATTCCTAGAGTCACAGAAAGCATTTATAACATTTTTGGGGGGTACTGAAACAGATAAAACTTTTTGCAATCTGGGATGTTTTTCCTAACTCCGATACAACTGCATATAAAAAGCAGTGTTAAAATGTGGAAGTGCTGAAATTATTTCTTACATCTATACTTATTATCTACTTTCAGAAAATCTGCCTTAATAGTGACAAACAGCTGTGAAGAACAGTTTTCATCAAATTCTGCTTATTTCAGGGGACTGAAGAACAAAGCTACAAAAAAAAAAACTTATGACAGCAGGTTTTGGGCTGCAAGGGTCAAAATCCATCCAAACATTTTCTCTCTCAAGGTTATAGATTTCACCTGTTTTAGACAATAGCCACTACAAATATCCACATTCTGCTAGAGGTTGCATGGGCTCTTGTTTCTAGAAAGGCAAACTGCTGAGAGAAAGGAGGTTCAGCAAAGCCATGGCATGAGAAAAGGTCCTGGAGTCGGCTCTCCAGCAGTACCTACAAAGCTCTCCTGGGGCTGATCACATTAACTGTGCACACCTCCCTTTAATATGCGACCACACTCATTTGTTGTCTTAACCTGCTCTCTTTCTTCATAAGTTTTGGACTCATCTCCCCCTTCACTAGCTGGGTCTAAGAAAAAGACTATTGCTTTCAGCAAGGATGCACATGGGTGCAGTAGAAGAGCCACTTTAGCAGCCTGCAAGATCAAAGCTGAAGGCTGTGGGTTTCTGGAGCTAGAATGATCATCTTTTTGTTACATATGTGTGTAATGCCCTCTATAAGGAGGGTTGACTATGGCCTATGGACGTGAGACACCACTGTCAAACTAATCTGAATGGAAAATGACAAGGATGCTAGAGCAATAAAAAAAAATCACAGTTATCAAAAAACTATTTTTGATCACAAAACAAAATTTTGCTCATGCTCTGCAATCTCCCCCTTGGCAAGCTCTACAAGAAAAAAGATGATGAGAGAGAGGAAAGGAGAGAGAAATAAATACAGGGAGAGTCAGGGGGAGAGAAAGAAAGAGAGAGAGACTGTGGGTGCATACTTTTAACTTGTCACAGTACAGCACTAGCTTTTAATTAATACTGTGTATGTACAACTTTGAAGACTGTTGGTCGTGCAGTATTTTATGATAAATACATTTTATGGGATTTTGTTTCTAAAGAGGATTTTGTAAAATAACCTGCCCCAATAAATGATTTACCAGCTGCAATAAAAGATCAAGGAAATTGCTCAGATTGCATCTTGGAGCATCTGAAACTCTGAAGTTTATGGACATCTAAGCTGCCCCCAGATCTACAGTCCTCTTAAAAATTTTTGTAGTAGCTAATTATCTTGCATTGCATTTTTTAAAAAGTAGCAATCCTAGCAGAGAGGAAGGTCTGGAAACAGACAAAGAGGATTTGACGCCCTTTGATGGAGAAAGAAGGAGAGAAGGAAAGGAGAAAAGATGGACAGAAGTAACCACTGAAACCTTATACTGGCATGTTAGCAAATGCAACTAACAACTTGTATGGGATCTGATACTCCTGCAATTACAGACAGAAATTGAAATAACTCTCAGTAAAAAAAAAAAAAAAAAAAGTATGATTAAAGATATATTCTTTACATGGCATGCTAAGGATAATAACTGTATTACTTTACCCTTTACCAATAATGGAGTGATTTGTTTTCCCATTTTTTTCTTTTTCTTTCTGATAAAGATGAAGTTTTACCACTTGTGAAACAGAAAGCAAAGAAATGTTCTCTAAATTCTGTTTTGTTCTAAGCTTGTGGGACCTTCATGTAATAAACAAAAAAGTAAATAAAACAAACAGTGGTGCTTATTTCAAACAGGGTGACAGAGGCTGTAAATAGAATGGCATATTGAAATAATAAAATACTAGCCTCAGCTGTCTTCACTGAAGGACACAGTCACTGGGAAGCATGCTTGGTAGCCTTTGTTTCATACCAGGAATATATGGCTTGCACCCTGTAACTCATGGTGCTCAGATATAGCTCTGGTCCCCTTAATGGAACCCCAGCAAAGCCAGTGTCCACACTGGCACGGGTATCCAAAATCAACCAGGTTTCTTCAGAAATGACAAGCAGAGGAAAAGGAAAAGCAAAAGGAGGAGAGAACCATCATTTTATCTTGAGTCCCATATCAGACTGTGAGGTGCATGCCAACTGAGACAAATAGCTGTTCCTGCTGGAGCACCTTGTGCCATCACAGAGGCCATGAGCTTGAAAAGCCTGGGGCTGGGCTGGTGAAGGGACAGTGACCAGAAACCAATATGTGCTCCAGGAGTTCTTTGCTGCTAAGGAAGGGTGAATTTGGGCCCCTTTCCCAACACTTTCAAGCTGAATGGCTTTGGAAAGAAAGATCAGTGCTGTCCAGTAACTGACTTTAAACGTTAATTGGATCGCTGTAACTCTGAAAGACACAGAAGAGAAACACGGACACATAAAATGAGTACCTTGAGATGGAAATCATTGATGATAATTTTGTTAATCTAATTTGAAAACTGAGACAGGTAAAATAAAACAGTGGGAGCTGGCAAAGATATTTAGATGAACACTGCTACTCTAAAATCGTCTTAAATCATGGCCGGGACGCAGGAGCTTTTAATAGTCCAAAATAATATTGATTAGTTCAGCAAAGTTATGTCAGTCTAATTATGTGCTTTTTCCACTTGATTGTTGCATCATGCAATGCTCAGTGCTGACCATCTCTAGGGATTAGTTCAGGTTCGTATAGTAAAAATATACCTTGTGTCTGTAGTGTCTTCACCTGATTTCCTGCCAAAATTTAAAGGCATGAAGTGAACACGGCAAGTGAGAGCAGGGAATGACAGGCTATTCTCCAGACTAGCAATGTTGGAGGCTGCTTGTTTTGCTTCATTAGTTAATCCTGCTTTCAAATGGTTTGATAGGGAAGTCATTTGAAACCAAATTTTTGGAGACATCCTCCCTATTCTGATGTTCATTTTCTGGATGCTTTCTTTGAGACTTTGGAGCTGATTTGCAGGTGGCAGAGGTGTACAAATATGGCTGTGTTAAGAACTTTCAAAACACAATTTGAACTTTCAAATCACAATACAGAGTTATATGAAAGACTGTTATTTCATTTCACAAAGGATTGGGTCTTCAGTGTTTCCTACTAATTATAAATAACTGTCCAACTTTTGCAATTACCTTGAAGATGAAATCCCAGGAAAAACAATTATAAGTAAAAGAAAAGATTTCATTTTAATTAGGTCTTTTAATTTCATTTTAAATTATCTTTTCATTTTATGTCATTACCCATATCTGTATTTTATAATAGAGAAAAGTAATATTTAAAGTAACATCCAAGAACAATAGTTTATTATTCCTAAAACACAGAAATGAGATTTTGCTATAAATCTTCCATTTCTGCTCCTTTTTTTTTTTTTTTTTTGTCAAAACTCACAGTTTCTCAAAGCAATACAGGAATTTCAAAATTGCATTCTCAGGTATAAATTGTTTTCAATTTTTTTTCTGATCAACTTCAGTCGTACAAAATAGTAAGGATTCAAAAACAAACAAACAAACAAACAAACAAAAAACATTGGTTGCTTATAAATGCAAGAAACATCTTACCTCATATCCCTATCTGTGAAGGGGAAATAATACCCTTTCTTTACAATGATTTTGTGAATAAAAATGAATTATTGTTTGTAAAATTTTATTGGGAAGGAATGTACAATGAAATCAGTAATCCTGTATTCCAGGCAAGGTATACATGTTGTAAATAAGGCCAGGAGCTACTGTGAGCAAACAGCAGAAAATAAAATACTTAATATTTCCCTGAACAAATAGTACACATACAGAAAAACGATCTCTATGGAAAAATAGCTTATGATGTCATAATCGTAATAAGCATGCAGAAAGGTGACAGTCTGACATTGCTTAAGTAATTGCTAAACTTTATGTATTGGATTTGTGGCTTAATAACTTTCATCTGAATGTAGATACCTCTGTAATACAAGAATAACAAAGCATGCTTCTGGGTTTTGAAGTTATTTGGTGATGAGATTACTTACCATAGAGAAAAAGTATATTTCTCTAACTCCTCTAAATAAAAGTTGATCTCTGAAGATGCTTTACCTTCTTCCAGGCTTGTATTGTTTACAGGACCAGCCTTTTCTTGATAATATTGTTCAGGTGGGTTATTCCAGTTGATCTTTAAACAAAAAGAAAAAAAAAAAAAGTATAGTAGTGTCATTAGCTGGGCACAGCTAGCAAAGAGCTGCCAATTTCATCCTGTTTTTAACTTCCATCTCTGTCTTACTTCTCACTCTGCAAAAAAATTGTAAAAAAGCAGTGGCAAATATGGCTCAACATGCTTAAGAATATCTTTAAATGGATTGATTTATGTTACTATACGGTGGTGGTTTGAGAACTCCTCTTAACTCATGTTGACACCAGAAGTCATCCAGCCTTCCTCTACCTTCTCATTTCACCACACTCTATCAGCATAAAAATTGGGACATCCATACACTCTCCACACAGCATGCGGAGGAAACTGATCTAGGAAGGGAATTAACACTATTTGGCTTCTTTCTTTTTAAACTGGATTAGCTTTCAGCTGGATCCACGCTGATCCAGGCCACTCTGCTCTGGTGCCAGAACAAAGGAGGAGATGGGATAGTACTGCTTGTTTCAGTGCAACACCAAGCGTAGATTCCTAATCTGTGTTTATCTCTGGAATAACATTATTATTATTATTATTCAGGCCCAATTCAGCACCAGTGTCACCTTTCTCTGGAGTGATTGGCAAGTTTCTTGTGTGCTTGGCATTAATTGACCCTTCTTAGAGGACTGAACATCACTTCCACTAAGAGATGCCATTACTAAACAGACGTCCTCAGGGGACTTAACAAAGCTATCTATTAATACATTTCTAAGCGCAATAGCAAACTCTGTGAAGGGTTTTCTAGGTGTTTGATGCCTTCAAGATTAAGAGTAGATGAATATCTGGAAACTATTGGAGTTCAGTTAAAGACATTATTGATCTTACTGAAGTGGTTGAAATTTTCTAACCTTTCCTTGAAGACAACCTAAATTATTTAAGGACCCTTCTGGCCTTCATGTTTATGCAAATTGTAATTAAAAATAATATCCAAATTTACTCTCTAGATCTCAAAAATCTCAAAGAGTTTCCAAGGAACACAGCTTTAGCATTAGATGTAGTTACATCACTATATACTTCACTAATTATGAAAACTACAAAGATTTATTTTTTCCTTTTTTACTCAGTAAACTATTTTGCTCTAAAAGGCAAATTTGTATTCTGAAACTTGGATTACCTAGACTGCAGCTACATTTTGAATTTTAATTTAAGGCTCATGGACATAACAGACAGAGGTTCGTATCCATACCTACATAATGCTAAACATGGTTACCAGTAAACATGATATGATCATTATATTTTCAGCAGCCATTGGAAAAGCTGCCACAAGCAATGGGTATATTGTCAAAAAGTGATTCTATGTAAATATGAATAGTTAAGGCAGACTAGAAGAGGGTATCACGCTCAAAGCTCTTTTTAAATACTAACGCCAGGCAGCTACTGATAGCATTGCACTTTACCTAGCCAAATGACTGACCTAATTCCCTAGAAAAAGTCCAGGCTACATAGTTGGTAGCGTGTGCAAAGTACCTTACATTGACATGGTCTCCATGAAACTAGTCCCTGTGCAAAATACGTATAAAAATATTATTTAAAACATAAATCCTAAAGGCATTGAAAAGCATTATGAGTGAATTTCTCTGAGACTATGTTTGGTCTTGTCTGAAGTACAAAAGCAGGAGCTCACTCATATGCATGAGGATGGGACTATGGCAACAGAACATATTTTACTTCTCATGGAAGTCACTGGCCAGGAACACTGTGTCCTTCATAGAAAATATTTAATACCTTGAATACATGCAACTGTGTGTATGCCAATTGCAACAAAAACTAAGTTGTCACTAATTCCCATTGCTCAGGAGATACTCAGTGGGAGACTATGTACTTCTGTAGCATAGGTGATTGGGGGGCAGAAAGGTTACGTTTGTTTTTGCTGATGTAGTCTACTTTTCCCAAAATGGTTAGGTGAGACCCAAAATTTTGTTTGTGTTTAAATATATATATACACATACATACATATATATTTTTTTCAGAAGGAAAAGTGATAGCCAAGTTGAATAATCCACTACATGAACTGCTGTCTTCCCCCTGTTTATGCTAGTTCTGAATTGTGTCCAATTTACGATTGTTGAGTAAAATTATTTTAGAAGGCAGTTTCACTTCCAGAGTTACAAGTAGGCCTAAATGACATAGTTCAGATTGAGTGTCTAAATCTTGAATGTGCTAAAACAGGGATCTCTGAACATTAGGGTTCACTCATCCTATTAAAAAAGAGGGGCTCTTACAACCTTTGAAATGAGATTTCACATGCTCACATTTCTTTTGTGCAGAACTATTCTTGTAAGACGCTCAGTTCAGAAATCTATTTAAACATGTCAATAACTGTAAGCTAGTGAGTCATTTCACCAAGTCCAAAGGGGCTAGACAGTATTGAATTACCCTTGAGCTTATGCACCTTGCTAAAACCAGGTCACTTTAACGTGGCTTTGAAAGCTAGCCACATCTGAGGATCCTATAAGAGCATGGCATTTTGTTCAAAGGCAACGTGCTATTATGGGATTGTAGGAAATGAATTTCATTCTACCACTCCCATGGGTTGGGTTGCTTTGCCCATTACACCCACTTCATTGGTCTTTATATTGGTCTTCCTATAGATATAAGACTACACACACATCAGTCTGCAGTTAAGCTTATTTATAACCCTGATTTCTCTAAGTTACCTCCCTAAAGAAATAAGTCACTTGAAAACATAGTCATTTAAAATGCAGGGAATTTCCCATTGCCCAGTTTTGTTTTGTTCATGGATATTTATATGCCAATCATCACCAAGTATGGAAAGACACTAATAAAGTCAAAGGTGCAATAATAATTCCCATCTACCAGGTATTCATACCATGGTACATGTACAGGTATATGCATATAGTATACAAGTTCAAGAGTACTCTGGGTGCTGTTTAACCATGATGACTTTTTTCCATTGGCAATTAAAAGCATTAAAAATGTTTCAGAGTAGACTAGAACAGGGTGAGTTGAATTGCCAGAACTGTCAATTTGAATATTCACATTTGCAGTCACAGTTCATGCACAGCTAAAGGGTAGCAACACTTAAAGACAAAACTGGCATCTTTCCTTAGAAAATATCTGATTTACATCAGCTTATGCAGGTAGAAGTAATGGACAAACTTTCAGGAACACGTCTTCTTTCTGTCTTAGTTCTCAGCATTTATGTGGTATATCTCACCCAGAAGGTGCTGTCACAATACATATGTGATTTCATGGTACCTTGTGTTGACACAATATTTGTTCACAAATTAATTATGTCCTTGACCAATTTACAAGGAATACAAATACTAAAAAGAACCTGATGATGGTTCTTCTGCACAAGGAAATGAGGACTTGAAGTTTATAGATATAGATCATAGGAAATCTATCTTACATTTAAATATCACTGAAATAATATCACCTTGTAGTGCAGCCTTGATCAAGCTGCTATTGTCTGATTATTAGATGGTCTTTCCTACTCCTCTTTGGAAAGTTTTTGTTGTTGTTTTTTTGGTTTTTTTTTTTGGCTAAGAGAGATTACTCCTCTCTAGGTTAACACAGGAGACAGAAATACTGCTGGCCACATAAAATCATATGGTAGCTGTAAACAAATCCACAGTGTTAAAGAAACCCAGCAACAACAACACCCCAACTTATTCCTAAAAGGCACAGGTGGAAGCTCCAGTGGCTTCACCATGCACTTGCAGGGTGATGGTGATGCTCAGACTAAAGCCAGTACCTTGTGCTGTATTCCTTGTTCTTCTTTCAGCTGAAATATACCACAGTGATCATCTGTATAGCCACAGCAATCTTGGTAAAAATCATTCTCTGTAATAGAAAGGATACATTTTTATATTGTTACTTAAGATAAAGCTCTGAAAAGGAAGGAACTGGGTTTTGTTCCCTCCTCCACCACAGTCCTGCATGACTCCAGGCAGGTCATTTTTCCCCATTTGTGCTAGTTATAAATAGGTTGTTTGTTTTTTCCTACCTTCCAGAAGCGTTAGGATGATGCAGAGACTTCAGAGATTGTGATGCAGGAAATAATGACTGTATAAATACCATGGAGAAAGAATAAGTAAAAAAAAAAAATAGACTCAAGAAGAACAGTGAAAGATATTTTAAACACTCCAGAATATGTTCATCTGAAAAGAGAAGGAAGTTTGTTTTCTTGCATGGCCATGTTTGTGGATCGAGAATGTCACCAAATGAGGCACAGAGATCCAAAGTATTCATGTTTTCTAAGCAATGTTTACTTAGGTAGTGTGTCCGTCAAAATACGGAAAAGCAGTGACCTGCAGCATGAACACAAATATACTCCCGCATCATGGCAAGCAATGGTGAGGAGGAAATAAATGTCTGCATTGTATTTCTTAATCTATGGCACACAGAAGATAAGCCAAAAATATACTTAATGATTACTTTTTTTTTTTTCCAGTTGGTTCCAATTCCCCCTAAATAAAAGACAGTCAAGTGTCCTTATAAACACAAATGCCTTTAGCTATTATAGCTGTAGATATACATTATAAAAATATAAATAGTTACAGTTTGTTTATACATCTATGGATATACATATAAGTATATATATGCTGAGCACTCATAGGGGATGAGATATTTACAGGTGGGGTGAAAGAAGAGGTCTACTGAAATCAGTGAAGTTAAACAAATTAGTTACTGGGTTTTGTCACGCTTGTGCACATATGCAACATAAATAATTTGAATCCTTTCCACATATTCCATACATGTGATACATGTACAAACCCACAGACACATCCTAAAATATAAGCATGCCTTTGAAAAGATGGTTACTGTGGTTTTCTTTGTTGTGCAATTTATTTTTTTGTTTGTTCACTGAAATAATTCCCAAATAGCCTTGCTAAAATAATGAAAACTTTGACAATGTTTTTGCAGACAAATGAACAAAGCAATAATTACCTTGGTCAAAAATAAATAAATAAATAAAAATCACACAATAATAAGAATAAAGAAAACAATGATAATCTAAATTTAAGAAATGGGAACTCTAGTTTGTTATTTAATCATGACATGCTTTATATATATATATATATTTTATTTGTAAGGCTCTGAATGTTCTTCTCTTTCTATACCAGTGAGCTCATTACTTTAATTCCTCATAGATTTCTCTGAACAATTTTTGCCAAGTAAAAACACCATGTAATTCTTCAATGGCTATAACAGTAAGAAGCTGCTCAAATTAAAGATCAATAAAAAGTAAAGAGAAAAAAAAAACTGTATGAAAATAAATAAATAAAGGAGATGGCAAATGCTTACAATTAGACAGGATGAAAAATCTAAAAAGAAATTAAATTTAGATGTAATACATTTCCCATTCTTTTCTTCATGAAAATTACTACTGAAGTGTTTTTTTTTTTCTGTAATTTAAATGTTAAGCTGCCAGATGTGTGTCTCATGCTTGAAGAGTTGAAGCTTTGCATTATTTAGCATATTAAGATTCACAGAATTTAAAAAAGGGCTCCTTTATTGCCTGGAGGTTCTAATTAAGTAAACCTTAGCCTGGTACATTTAAAACTTGCAATACAAGAGATTTTGCTTCCTTTTTTTTTCTCTGCAGCCAAGTCTCATCAATATAATAAATATGGAAAATACTTAAGATGATATAATTTTTCTTTGGCTTGAGGAATTAAACCTATCTATTATTTTAAGAAGATTTTAATAGAGGCCAGCAATCAGAAAGACATCTAAAGACTCCAGTCTTCTTTTTAATCATAGGAGTTGCTCATATTTAGTGGGGGGAAATGTGTCTTATAAAATTGAGCTGTGTAGAAATTGTTTCTTCCATATGCACAAACAAAGCAGTTCTGAAAAAGAAAAAAGATTCACACAGTTCTTCATTATTAAATTGCATTTTACCTTTTTTTTATAACTCTTTAAAATTGACCACAGAAAACTAATAAGGCATTAATTAGCTGTGTTATCAACAGCTCCTTCATTGAAGGAGTTGGGATGACTGCATCAGAAACTGTAGTAACATAGAAATTGTTTTGACATATAGTACCCATAAATCATACCTTAAATACAGTTATTTTTGCCATTTTCAAAAATGTCAAAGGTGTCACCTTTGTCCAGATGTAGCACTTAGCAGTGACTATTTTAGTAAATTGACTCAAAACACATTTTGTTCCTTGACAGGGGAACATAACACCATTCATGATAAAAATGAACAATTTGAAGAGGAGAAAATAGCACCAAGTAAGAATGATCAAAGATAGGTATCATAACTATGATAAAGGTACAACAAGGTAAACTTTCTGTTAATAAATTAGATAATTCGCATAAGAATGGGGAAGTGGGATTATACCAGGGCCTGGCAAAGACAATAAAAACCTTAATATAACCACAATGCTTTAAATCAGTGATCACGTACTAATAGGAACTCCAGCAGAATGGTTTTGATGCTATGCATCTGTATAAGGCAAACAGGAAAAAACAGTTGGCATTTTTACCCACCACTTTGGAACAGGCATAACATAACACCTGGATTTGAGAAAGACTGGGAAAACTTTGTTTCCAGATCTTAACAATGCTGAGGGCGATCTTATTTCTTGGTTATATTAAGTCCCCAAAAAAGAATTTAGATGCTACATAGCTCACATCTGATATGGGATGCAAAGAATATGTCACCTATGACAAGTCCCTGAGTTCAGCTGGGAACTACATTTTATAGACAGGATGGAAAGAAGTTGGAAACTAAAATATTAATGCTATGCAACTACTTTTCTCAGCATAAACCTTTTAGGGGCAATAGCTGAGAGTATTAGCATGACCCTTAATAATGGAGGGTGTCTTACTGCCTCTCAGCCCCTGGAGAGTATAACGTAAATTTTTTAATCATCTACATTAAGTTTGGAATTTAACCTTTTTATTATGTCTTCTGTAACAAGCACTGTGGTGCAATAAGAGTGGGTCTGTGGAGTGAAAGTGGCAATCCGGAAGACCACAGTAAACTTTGAGGATCCTAATGTGTTGGAGGGGTTCTTTTATATTTGCACTAGCCTCGTCCTGGAAATTGATGGACCTAATTGTCCTACCTGATGCATAATCCCAAAGTGCACCCTGTTGCTTAGCTCCATCCTAATGGAGTCCAGACCCCCTGATCTTGAGATCACCCTGCAAAGTGAACCAGAGAGCAGCAAGTGGAGCAGGACATTTGCTTCAAAATTGCCCTAAAACCTAAATGTTAGATACACCCTTTGTGAACTGGGATTGGAACCGAATGGGAAAAATCGTCTGTACTATGAACGTTTTAGAGGATACATATAAATAATTTACTGTGAAATTTTGAGATATTCGGGTGTGGGGAAGACTGCAGAAGTCAACATTGAAGAGAACAAGAAAGTAATTTGGATCTGAGTCTCCTCCATCCTGTTTGAATATTGGACCAGATGTTTAGAAATTCAGTTGTTCTTTCTACTGAAATTGTTATCACCATGAAATCGAGCATTTTTAAACACTCTGTTTTTAAAAAGGTGAACAAAAAGAAACAGGACAGTCACAAGCTAGGAAATTAGCTTAAGATAGTTTGACAGGAAATATTTATGACTTCTACAGTCAGAGAAGAATAAAGTGCACTCCCTTCTGATGGACACAACTTCTGTTTTAGTCAGGGGGTAAGAATTTTACAATGGTGCCACCCAGGAGTGGGGCAGCAGACACACAAATCTCCAACTTGGTTGAATTACAGCAGGGAGATAGAAAACAACATGAAAATTCGATCGGGACTCTCTCCCCGGTTACACCCTGCCCTTTGGGAATCAACCGACGTGGTAAGAGTTGGAAAAAGAGAAGAATGTGGATTATATGGATTGCACAACTGTAAGCAGGAGTTGAATTTAATCCTACCTGCAAGAATCACCCAATCCTTTGCACAGTCCCACTTACAGTAACAAAAAATCAGCAGAGAAAGAGAAAGTTCAGCCACCTGAATCTCTGCCTGTACAAAATATGAAGGGCAAGTAGCCCTCATTTTAAAACATCCTTCCCTTGAATGTGGCACCCATGAGGAACTACCAATGAGAACAGCTCTGGGGGCTTTTATTTTAGGTAATTACTTTTGCATCTGCATGCAACGGTTATGGAGAAGCAAACAGCATGTTAGAAGAAGAACCATGTTACAGCATAATGAGAAATACTACAAGGAAGACTCGATGGTTTTCAAAAAATTGTTTCAGAAGTGGCTGTGAGCATTCTCAACAGAACAATCCTCTCAACAGAACCATTTCTCACTTACACAAGTCTGTTTTAAAAAATAAACTCTTTCTGACCAAACATAATAATAAAAGTAGAACGAAGCTGTGTCTCTGTTTGTGTTTTTGTTTGTTTTTATATGGAGGGGACAACTTAATATGTTCTGAATACAATGCTGAGTATTATCTGCAAGAGCACCAAGGTTAGACTGAGTGCCTCCCTTTCTTAGGTGTTATTCTGAAGCTTTGTTCAGACAAATGTTTTTTGATGTCATGAAAGGACACAATTCATTTGCAATGTTTTTTTCACAGACATGGAAGGAGTTTCAAATTGAAGCTCTTAAATATTCTCAGACAATATTTGGTTTATTTTTGAAGACAGACATTAAACAAAAGAATACTTCTGAGCTGGTAGATTTGAAAATTAGGGTCCATACATTTCTTCTGGGTGTACTATAGAAAGGTGATAGAGCAGTGGAATGAAGGAACAACAGAACATGAACAGAAAGCTTTTTGTCGCAGGTTGACTAACAATATTTATGACAATTATTTAACATGTTTCCAGGATTTTTACTGTGGTACATGCATAATTGGGGACTATGAAAAAAAATAAATTAGGCTTCTATTGAGAGAAAGGCTGGGGAGGCACTGCCTGTTGGGGTGAGCATTGATGGGCAGGAAAATGTTGTTGAAATTAAACATTTGATAGAGTATAAATCCTAGTTTATACATGGTTCTGCATAACTTATTGTGGGATTTCAAAGTGAAAACATTTTCCCCTCTCTAGTTCTGAGTGCATATATTGAGTTTACTGGTTACATTACTGACGATCCTCCATCATAAAACAAATGAAACTTTTGAAACCAAAGTTTTGAATTAAATTAACATGTAATAGAGTTATCAAGCACCATAAATTGAGCTCTTCAAGAAAAAAAAAAAAATCTGTTGATATATGAATAAAGATGAGCAAAAATAATTTTTGCCTGTTGCAAATCCTGGGATGTTTTTGGAGGTCTGCTGGAAGTTCAGGTAGACTCCCTTATTATACCAGATTTTTTTTTTTAAGTCTCTGTAGGTGATAGTAGTATCTCTTCTTACAGAGTATACTGAGTAAGATCTTCTAATTATGCAAAACAATTTCTTAATCTTGCTTCAATCAAAGTCATTGTAATTTAGTACCTTTCAAAATCAGACCACTTCTTTAACTACATTGTTTCAGGGTATTTGTAATTGAATTGAATTGAAAATATGAGCCCTAAAATGTTTTATTTAACATCGCACATCTACTAAATTCCACATAACTAAGTTGAATAAAATTTTGACATGGTAGTTTTAGACCTAGGTAAACATTGGTGATGGGGATAGGTGGAAGAGAGCAGAAGGAATAGCTGTCTACTTGCACAAAAAATAGTTGCTTTTTGAGACATACATTCTAAATGTGGAACCATCCAAATGTTGGCAAGGAGAATAAGTCTGCAAAAAAATTATAAACCAGACAAAAAAGCAAATGTCAAAATACCATTAGATATTATTTAATATAATTCTGTTCATACAGGTTATTCATATTAAAATACTGTGAGTACTCTAAGCTGCTTTGCGCAACTAATGTGCAAATGAACTGAATGAATTTCCACGTAAATTTCCCTAAAGTAAAAAATGGAAAAAAAATCTAACTTAGAGCTGTGATTATATTCTTTGAAGGAACAACATCCAGAAAAGACATGCTAACAAAGTGTTGGTCTTATTATGAGGTGTACTGAAATTTTAGTTACAATTTTTCCATAACCTGGTTAGCATTTGTCACCAACACCATTTAGCAAAAATTGTCACTAACTCTGTATTCTCCCTCTTATGCATCTATGATGGTCAACATCAACACACAGTTCTTACAAGTCCTTACTAAGCAATACCATGCGAGCTCTTACCTCTGCTTGTACCCACTTAACATGAGCTATTCAACTCATGTACCCATAAGAGCAGACACATAGTCCTAGTCTTCTTGGACAGTCAACAAACATCTCCAGAGAAATGGTTTTGAATTGTTTTGTGGGTTGCTCTAAAAGGAAAACTGCCATGTCTACTGGCTTAAAACCACCATCCAAACATCTACTGTGTAGTTCTGTGAAGACCACAGATTTGAAAAATACCAAGAACTACTGCTTACGCAGGAACCCTCAGGTAGCTATCTCTTACCAATTTTTTTTTTCTGTTCAGTGGCTAAAAAAGGCTTACCATAACCTCCCGGTGTAAAAGGAGAACTGCACTTTTCTTTCAAGTGTCAGGATTAATTTATTGTCACTTGCACATTTAGCTCTCTCTGCACTCCAAGGGAGTGAGAATCATCCTTTCCCTAAAATGAAAGCTGACCCTTGCAGCAGGTAGGAGAGCCCTGAGTGCTGGGTACAACTGCAGACCCTAATTATGGGGGCACCCCCTCCTTTAACTTGTCCTGTGGTGAATCTGTCTCTGGCCATCATGCTGGCATCTGAGCTTAGCATAGGACCTAGGAGTTGTACTACCTAATTCTCAGAAACACATTTTACCTGGGATAAAAAGACCAGTGTAATTTGCAAGACTTTTGCCTTCAAAAGAAATCCCATGTCCCAGAAACGAATGTTACCTGATGTCGATACAGACAAGCACTCCTACTGTATTTCAGCACAATTAATAAAGAATATTGCTATTAAAAATGTTGCAGCAAGAATAAATACTCCCCAAGCATCTAACAACATGTAATCCATGGATATAAGTGAACAAATAAAATGAAAGGATGTAAAAACATCACAGAAACACCAGCCATAATCTAATGTTCTCAGTGCACTCCACACACACCTTGTAACTGCTAACACATTTGGCCTACTAATACATTTTAGACAGAGGAGCCTACCACTTCTGTACCTTCTTGCCTAAGCTGCTTTTGATCCCTCAGAATTGATTTAAACTCTTCCATCGCTTCCTTTGCCTAGTGAAATAATTATGAGATGATATCACAGAGCAAGGGGGAAGGGAGAGGAGGGTATTTACACACATGCCAAACAGATCTATTTGCAAACTTTGAGAAAATTAGATGATGCAATAAAAGTCCTAACCTGCTGGAAGCATTTTAAGCTCTTCCATTTTCCTCCCAGATTCTTCTGATGCACACACTTCTCCTCCTTTTGCAGCATTAAACTGCTTTTCCGCTTCCTTTACAACAGTGGGAATACTTCCCTTATGGGTGTCAGGATCTTTCACGGAGGTCAGAGGTTGCCCTGCAGAGGAAATGAGAAGCTGCGAAATGTAGAAGAACAATTCCTTCCACATGTTTCCTTGCTCCAGGAGCAGTAAGGGCTTGTCGGCTATCATCATGACGGTATGGGCCAGGCCTTTGCCTAGCAGCTCTGTCAAAACTAATTTACAATTAAAGACCTACGCAACTGTTTAAAGCTTTATAACTCGTGTGTTTCAGGGACTGCCAAAGCCAAATGGTACAAAGCAATGCTGCTTTCAACAGCCAGGCAGGCAGACAGAAGGAAGAAATACTGAAAAATGCTCTATATTGTATTTTAAATAGATAAGTCGTATAAATAAAAATGATTTTACTTTATAATATTTATTTCCATTATGTGCTTGTTGTTTGGGAACCAGAAAAAAAAAAATCAGCTACATTAAGTTTTCTTCTGGTTGATTCATATTGCACATGAGCCAGCCATAAGACAACAAACCTTGTAGGGGGAGGAAAAATAAAATTTAGGAAAAGAATGAGCTGTTTGTTCATTATATACTAGTGAAAATAAATGTCCTTAAAACCATTCTTGAAGAGTTAAGTTGCTTTTTATTTATTCTCCCAAAGTGTAGTAGAGCAGGGGGAATGAGGGACAAGCAGACTTCTTGGAGAGAAAATGCTACAGATGCTTAGAAAATCTGCATGTTGCCTTCATAAGGATCTAGTCCAAAGAATGATGAGGCAGTGGGAGTCCTTCCATGTGGTACATCCACCCTGCAAAGCAGCAGCAACAAACGTCTCTGCTAGCCCAGATACCAAGAGCAGTGCAATCGTGCTAACACAACATTACCCAGGCTAATATAGCCTGTATCATAGCTCTAGTACAGCGAGATCATCCTGCTGCTGGGACCAAACCAGCTTGGCTACCTTCAGACAATTCCCTTGAAAACCTTGGCCTCACCTCTAACACTGACAGGCTAAGCAAACATTCACATAGCACTCATTTCCCTTAGCTCTCAGTGAAGGCAGACTCCCAGCCTGCAGTCCCATGTGATTTCAGAACAATGGCATCCACAATGGCAGCCGTGGCTTAGGAACACAATGCAAAACTCCCCTCCTGGTTTCACACAGTTGTGAAACTTTTAAACTTCCACTTAAAAAGATGTACCATTTGTCATAAGTATTTAGCTCCAGGTAGTGATTTTTACTGTAACTTGGCCAAAAACTGCACACAACGTTGCACCGAAAAAGCTATTCTAGTATCTTACTCCTCCTCAGCCACTCTTCCACCTTCTCCCTTCTAAGCACCCTTTTGAGGTCTTGAATACAAATCATTATATGCTAGTACAGTGCTGAGCATAACACCAGGACTTCAGACTAGCCAATTTTAAAGAGATGTGAGTAACTGACTAGAATGAAGTGGGTTTTCCTTTAATTTTACAAGCCAGAGGAACAGCACAGATAGCAAAACAAGTATCTGGAAGAATGTTCCCAACAGGTATAGAGTAAAACTTCCTAAATGGGTCTGATCTAAAGTTGTTTGAACTAGAGAACAAATATGAAAGTTCTGTCCAGCTACTGGGAGCTACTTTGCTGAGGCTGAAAGAGCTAACACTCTTCCAAATGCAACTGAATTACACTGGCCTTTTACACATGTGTATCCCCTCTTCTATGGATGCTAAAGTGAACAGAGATCTAGCTGTGGATTTTGCTTTGATAAAGAGCAGTCTCTTCAAGAATTTTTATGCCTAATGTTATATATGGAGATTGATTCTAAAGAAGTTTTCATGCATTTAGAATACTTATTTATATCCAAACCCATCAATGCAATGCTTCTGCTAGTTGCATCAAATTTTCATACCTATTCTATTAGAGTTGTTGCTGCCTTCCAAACACACAACAATAGCTAATGAATTCCAGGCAGAAATTGTCATCTATTTATTGACAGAGCCTGATGAGCCTGTAATGGGGCAATAGACCAAAAATAACAGAAACATTTCTTAAAAACAACAGAGAATGGTGGCCATGGAAGCAGAAGCTGTCCTCTTCCATGAACCTCACAAGGAATAACATTTCAGAAGAATGGAGAGAAGATGCGGTTTGCACTAAAGACACACTGGATCTGGTAATGCACACTCATAATCTAAAAGGAAGGTAGAATGGAAGCTATAGGCAGCACTAGGTAGCATTACCCCACAGTGTGCATTGAAAGAGAGATCCTGTGTAGGAGGGAAGAGCCATACCTAGCTCAATAAAGACCTACGGTTTAAAAGAATAATGTAGCCTGGAGTCAATGGAAATAATATGAAGGTTCTGTCCTAAACTTATAAAACCAAGACAAATTTGAAGTGAAGGATAAAACACCATCTCCTAACCTGCTCTATTTTGCTTATATGTTGCAGCACCACATATGGTATTGATATGTAAGATCACTCACTATTTAGACTACTGCAGTAGAGTGAGTTACAAAGCACCAGTCTTCATTTAGACTGTTCCTGCTTTTTCTGGCTTGTGTCTCAACCTTAATGTCACTTTAACAGAGCTTTTTTTTCCCCTGCTTTTGGTGTTTTAACAGATATAATATAGTATTTATAGAGCATATCAATGTGCGACAGCTTGCCACAGATCATAAACACATTTTTCTGTTGGAAATGTTGAAGTCGTGATTTTTCACCATGTGATCTCCAGTTCCCTAAGGTTCATTCCTTTAATTGTAAATAGCCAGAAAGTCATCAAGCTAGTGTTTAATAAACTTTTAATTTGAAATGGATTACCACATGTTGTGTTTGTTTACCCATTATTAAATCTCTTAGCAACATATCACCAGCAGAAACAGCATACTGTAGCACCGCATAGATACATTAAAAAACAAACCCATGGGGGATATTAGCAGCTAATAATATCTTTAAAGAAGGTTCCAAGGAAAATAAATAAATATAAACAATATTAGAAATTACTCATGGAATTTTGTTAATGTAAATCTGTGTGGCATGGAAATTGCAGATCTTCCATGATCAGCTTATCAGCATATTTCAGAGGTCTGCGTGCCAAACAGGACATACACTAATGCTTTTCCTTAGTTCTTAGAAACACATCTTTCTGGACCTGAGTATCTCAGGTTTTTCTTCATTTCCAAAACAGTGATCTATTTAGTTGCAGCCCCTTTGTACGTGTGTGTCTGTGTGCATGGAAAGAATGATGGTAGGACAAAATAATGGTAAGGATGAGTTTTGATTTATTAAAAGTTTGTCTATAACTCTTTTTCATTGTTGAGAAAAATTGGCTGCAACTCCACCTTCTGGATCTACTATTCATTGGTTTGTTCTGAACCTAGAGAAGGAAGATTCTTAGCAGACATGTAGAAGATTCATGGCAACAAAAAGACCTTAATCCTCATAATAATGTATGTTTAAACCTCTGTATTTCTGGTATCAGGGTACATAAAACTCTTCTGATCACAGTTTGGTTGCTGCTTAGCCTAAAAGCGATGCAGGGCAAACCTCATTTACTTTATCTCCTAAACCATCTCTCACAGTCTGAAAGTACTTCTATTGGACTCTTCTTATGTTACACTTCCAACCTGAGCTGTTCATTTACCACAGTAAATGATTACTGCTTATCTGCTCTCCTCCTTTCCTTCCAACATCCTCCTCTTTCTCCTCCCATGTCTTCTACCATGCATCACTGCTGCTGTTATCAAATGCCTGATGAACCTCTGTCCTTAAGAACTAAATCTGTCTTTCAGATCTGCATGTAATACTCACACAGACGCTAAAACCTGTGGGTTGGCTGCATCCTTCAATTCATTAAACAAGAGGGAACATAGGCATGTCTGTATGCCAGAAAATAATTCTTATTGTCCCTTGCAGTCAGATCCCACACACTGAAAAAGAAAACCCAATGGCAGTGTCCTGCCATTCTTCCCAGTCCTGTATTCCTAAGAGGATAACTAATTTGGGAGGGGCCATCACAATATGGTTAATTATGTCTTCAACTTAGCTACCTCAGAAGACTCACTGAGGCCAGAGAGGATGCTCAGTCTAAAGGGAACATTTAGAAGTTTTGCAAGGAATCTTCTGGGGAGGTCTGGTCCACATAAGCAAATGATAATTTGGCTTCCTCTGGGTTACCACTTGACTGAATCTTAAAAGAATTTCATAGGAATAGCATAAGACATGACTATAATGCCAGAGCTATCTCCTTGTCAAATTTGAAGTCCCTGTTCTAGCCCAGAGAGGTGCTAGAGTTCTTCCAAAAAATAATTAGACATCAAGTATTATTTAAAACCAAACAAAAAAAATCCTGTAAGCTTGTTGTCAAAACCAGCTGAACTATTATTACTGTGACTTTCCAAGCATTATTCAGCCTCAAGCAGAAGTCAGCATGGAAAGTTTCATCTTCAGCAATGAGGGTGGTTTAAATTGCTCACAACTGAAAACAAAGTTAAGCAATTTTAATAAAAAGAATCACCATTCCTGCTATAACACATGTTGGACCAATACCTGAAATGAGGAAAATCTAGCTTAACAAGAACACTAATGACTAGCTAATATTGAAATGAAATGAAGGGTTGCTCCAACAAAAGCCTGAATTTAAATGTTAAAGTTTGAAATCATCACCTTGCGATCCATGACACTTAACCTTCTCTGAAGCACCATTCTTTTCAGCAACACTGGAATACATGGGAAGTTCAGGTGGGAGATGAAGATGCACATCATGTTTATTCTGCTTATCTGAATCCTGTGGCAGTTTAATTATCTATTAAGGAAAAAAAAAATACACATAAGCAGTTCAGTATTCCACAACGCCAAAACATACAAGCATGCACTATCTGTGAACTCTAGAAGTCCACTGGTATGAGCATTTTAGGATGTTCTTGCTTCTCCATACTCCATTTACTACACTCTGCTCTCATATCAGTTTCCTACATACATTTCCTTTACCCGTAGACTAAGATGGACACCCCATAAATGGAGGTGACTCTTTGTCCAAATCATCTGGGAAAGTATAGATTCCCTAGCTTGTTAAATCATCCCAGCCATGAGGTTTATGCATTGGGTTGAAAGACTAATTTTCTGAGTTTTTTTATCCTATTTCAACTACTTTGACTCTTCTCTTGCCTTTTCCTAGCTTGTCTGATGTATGCTTTTGCTATAAATTCTTATTGCTTTACATGATTCTGAAGTTATTTTCAATTACTTGGTATACCTAAAAATGAAGATTACCCTAAAAACACCTTTACAAGAAACTCAGAATGAATAACTACACTTTATTTTAAGTAACCCATGTTATAATTAAGATACTTTCAAAATTCATCATTTTTGGTAACTACTTTTTCCTTATCCAGAAACAAGTATAAAAGAGGCATAAGTTTGTGGTCTCATTAGGATTCCAAATGAGGGAACATATTTCAATTACAAATAACACAGTTAATTTACAATTCCAGAAACAAAGCTTCCACTGAAAAAGAGTTCTTAATTCAGGCCTGTTTAAACCAAAGTTATACAAAATAAATGTTATGTATGTTTGGACAAAAACCTATTCAAAAGTAAGGTTTCTACAGCAGATCCCCGCTTGCTAGCTAGGGATCCCAGACATACAAATGCAATGGTATCATAAACCACACTCTTTTATTTTGTAGCCATGTATAACTGCAAAAGCACCTCTGAGATTCACTAAAACTGTGGTGCCAATTCACATATACTGGTGACAGGCTTAAACTCAGAATTTTAACTTTGGTCCTATTTTTTGATCCAGTTACTCAGGACTACAAACAGTATTTCAGTATTTCAAATACAATCTGGCTTTGAAAAATCATTAATATCAAGTGAGAGTTGGAGATGCATTTGATGTTCATTTTCTTTCTATGTCTAGTAGGTAGCTTGATAAACTGTTTTTTTACGAAGACGGGATGTCATAGTTTAACCCAGCAGGCAGTTCAGCACCACACAACCATTCGTTCACCCTCCTCTCCACAATGGGATGGGGGAGACAATCGGGGGAAAAAAAGTAAAAGCTTGTGGGTTGAGATAAAGACAGTTTAATAGGACAGAAAAGAAAGAGAAATAATAAAAAAATAATAGTAATAACAACAACAATAGTAATAATAATAATATGTCCAAAACAAGTGATGCACAATGCAATTGCTCACCACCTGCTGACCAATGCCCATCCCATCCCTGAGCAGCGGTCCTCCCTCATACCCCAACCAGCCACCCCATATTAATTGTTCAGCATGACACCATATGGTATGGAATATCCCTTTGGCCATTTTCGGTCAGCTGGCCTCGTTCTGCTCCCTCCCGGCTTCCTGTGCACCCCCAGGCTCCTCACTGGCAGAGCAGAATGAGAAGCTGAAAAGTCCTTGGCTTAGTGTAAGCACTGTTCTGCAACAATTAAAACATCGGCCTATTATCAACATTATTCTCATCCTAAATCCAAAACACAGCACCATACCAGCTACTTGGAGGTAAATTAACTCTATCTTAGCTGAAAACAGGACACAGGATTAAGGATGACAGGGGGAAAAAATGTGGAATTTATTCTCAATTAAACAAACAATACAGAAATGTTTATGTACAAACCTGAAAGTACAGATTGCACAGCCAATGGTCCAAGTCTTGAGAAATCAAATTTTCAATTTTTTTGAATTGGTCAATTTTAGAATCATAATGGCCTCTAAGGAAAGGACATTTAAACTTTCCCTCCAAAGCATTCAGACTGTTGTCACATAAAGGAAAAATCCCCCATCCCACTTTTCGATCAATCCAAGTATAGGTTCCAGGAAGTAGGAAGAGTTCAAAGAGTACTGCCATGCCCATCTTCACAGCCTTTCTAGGTGGTAGAACCTAGCAAAGTAGGAAAATAAAATAATTATTTGTTTTAAAAACATCACAAGGGAAACATCTTTCTTTTATCATATAACACTCTACAAACGTCATAACTTTGAATTAATTTTGCACACTAAAACAATGAAAAACTCTTTCCACCAAATCACGTATTTGAACAATTTTCCACTCCGACAGAAAATGCTGTGCACTTTATTCATGCTAATTTTGTGATTTCTTTTTTCCCCTGGCTTTCTGAAAGTGCTCATTTTCTCTTTATTTACCAGTAGTAGAATAACATTGCTACTAGAAAATTTTAAAACAAAATAACGAATCAACATTGGAATATGAGACGTCCCTGTGAAATCTTATTCAGATTCATCACTGGGTTCTTCCTGCAGCAACTTTGAAGGGTTCACCTACTTGATCACCTACTCTTATACCTAATGAGAACACATGCTTGCTCCTCACTGAGTCATAAATTCTCCACACAGTTCTGGCAATGATATTGGTACACAACAGTAGTCTCCTTTAACTTAAAACATGGAAGCCCTTCTTGCAAAGTATGTGAACCTCAGGATAGAGGCAAAAAGGAATCTGAGGTGGAAAACTCAAACATACCAAAAACTTGCTAATACCCTTTACACTTTTTATAAGATAGCCAAAGCTATTCTTCTCAGCAGGTTAGAGCTGTTGAAGAGTGTAACCAATGCCTTAAGGCCCTGGAGTAATTGCATTCCCATGACAAAGACTTGAAAATTAAGGGTGAAGAATCCTGAAGTAATGAAGTTACGTAAATCCCTCTATAACATTGGCTGTGTGAAAAAATTGGTCATGAAGCAGACGGCCATGGAGAAGAAGTAGAGGAGGAAGCAGGGCAAAGACGAAGGAATCTGATCCTATGCTACAGTTTTAACTGTTCTTTAATTAATATGGGGGTTGATCCTAGTCCTGTTGAGCAGTTCTAATTCATTCTAAAGGACAACTAAAAAACATGCAAAATCTGGAACATGGAAGGTGGCTGCCATCATACCCTGGCTAACAGACCTGAAAGGCAGTCACCTGGAGAGAAGGGGAGCAATAGGTCAGCTACACCACTCACTCAGCAAAACATTTACTTCTCCACTGATCCTTGTGGTGGTTTTACTATGCTAGGTCGCTGAACTCCACCACAACCGCTCTCTCACTCCCCCTCCTTAGAAGAGGAGGGGAAGAAGTAAAGGAAAGAATAACTCATGGGTTGAGATAAGGATAATTTAATTAAAGGAAAGAATAGTTATTAAGGAAAGATTGTTATTAATTAAACAATTTAACTAAAGGGAAAAAGGGAAAGGGGAAAAGGGAGGGGAAAAGGGAAAAAAAAAAAACACAACAAAACAAAACAAGTAAAGGCTGTGTGGAAGTGCAGAGGAAAGAAATTACTCTCTACTTCTCACAAATGAGAGATGCTTGACCATGTCCTTGAAGCAGGGCCTCAACGCACGTAGCCGGTGTTCGGGAGGACAGATGTTTTCACAACAAAAGCCCACCCCTCACCTCTTCTTCCTTTTTCCACCTTTTATTGCTGACTGTGACATCATATGGTATGGAATATCCCTTTGGTTGGTTTAGGTCAGCTGCCCAGGTGAAGTTCCTTTCTCACTTTTTGCCCACCCCCTAGTAGGAGGGTTAGAGAGAGCCCTGATGCTGTGCCAGCACTGCTCAGCAGCAAACACAACACTGGTGTGATACCAGTGCTGTTCTACCTACAATTGCAGAGCACTGCACTGTATGGGCTGCTGCAGGGAAAGTTAGCATCCTGGTTAGACCCAGTAGATCCTACACATTCTTCTGGATTTTTGAGAACTGGGATTTTGCCTAATCGCTTAAACTGTCTTGGATATTTCTCTAATAGAGACATTATTGTATTGTTTTAACATTTTCTACATTTTATTTTTCCTATTTCAGTCCTCAAAGTTCTTAGCAGTGTCTGCCTTGGTACATTTGCCTTGAAGAGACTCCCATTCAACCTTACCTTGTTTTACAGTGAAGGCAGGGAAAGAGGAATCTTTGCTCCTCCTCTCTCTTCCTTGTGAATTGGCATGTAGGCCATGATGTTCAAGGGTGTCCTCTGATTTGAGTGCCTAAACTTCTAAGTGTCTTGTAGGATGTATCCTCAGTATTTTTTGAAACTCAGACCAAGACCTCCAAATAGAAACAATTTCTGTCTTTTTCTGAAGCAGTTAAGGGATTTACCTACTTTAATAATTTATATGTTGGGAGATGTTATGCTTCTATAGTTGTGCTATGTTCTAGATATTTTTTGATGAGGTAAATATAAATTATTATTTATAATAGTATGCTTTTGCGTTTCAAGTTCTATATTGTTATTAAATAATGACAATAGAGAGGAAGACATTTAAGGAAATCTTTTAAAACTATAAATATTGTCATTATTATGTAGGTGTACTTTATATTAATTATGTAAATATATTCTAAGACTTAGTGTAGGCTTAAAATGTAACAGAAGCATCTGTTGAAAAATGCCATAACCCTGTGGCAGCTGCTATTAAACCATTAACAGAATCAGGTTTCATTTAAACCAGATTTACCATTTTCTATAACAGCCCATGGGAAAGCTAAAAACATTAGGCACAAATTACTGACAAAAGAGATGCTTAATCAAGCCATACATTTCATTTGGCTAGCTGGGTGCTAGATAGTAACCTCTGTGCAACAAATTAAAGGTGGTGGTTACAAGGATACGATCAAAGACAATTACCTGTATTATTGAGCAATACCAAAGCATAAGCAGCTGCAATCACTGCTGTATCACAACATCCCCTTCAGTGTCTCCATTGTTTCCCAGACTTATTCTTTTTTTAAGATCAACTCAACAGTATGCTCTCTTCTACCAGCCTGTCTATGAATAGACAGTGGTCAGGCAGCTGATGTAAGGGCAGTCAGACTGACTATTAAAAATTAATTTCTTTGTTTTCTGCTCACTGTTATTCTTCATTTGCTGTAAACTCTCATCCTAGTCTTAGATTGCAAAATCACTCCTTGGGACCGAAAGCATCCCTTTGCTCAGAGTTACAGGAGATGGATGTTTATGCCATTCCATGATCCAAACATATAATGAATAAAAAGAGGGATTTAATCACACACCTGTATGCTACAAAACCTGAGGTTGTAAGATTCATTCTGGGAATCCTCACACCTGAACATCAGGTGTCTGACCAAGGCAGGACACATCTTGGCTTGTACAGTCTAATAAAATATATCTACCAAATAAGCAATTTCTTTCTGCTGAATCTATACAAAAATATCTGCCAAATCTCTTCCTGTTACTCTATGCCAGTGTGCCAAGCACTCACACAAATGCCTGTGGGCTTTCATTTTCATCCCAATGGCTGCTGGGAGCATGATTTATACAGGAGAACTGCTGGTTAGGAACAGGCAGTCAGGCTGAAACAGAAGAGTTTTGAAAAGGAGCCTCCCTGACATCCCCGTGCTAAACCCATTCCCATCACCATGGTGAACATGCATCTCTGCCACAGCCTGCTGTCCCACAGCCGCAGGGCCAGTCTGCCCCAGGAGGGAGCTCGGGGTTGTGCCACCGGTCCTTCAGTAGCCTTCCCCAAGGCAGGGTCCAAGAGCAAGGACCTGAGGCATGGCCAGCAAGACCCACAGACATGCAGAAACAAAGGCATTTAGGCACCTTTGAAATGGCTCCTATGAAAATCCACAGTCCTTGAGAGCCTGCATGCCACTGTGAACTGGTGTCCTTGTTCACAGGTGAGGGCAGGGAGCAACATGAATGGTAAGAGAAGGGGAATAGGCAAATTGCTCTCCCCTGTGAGACCCAAGGTCCTTGGAGGAAACCGGAATGGGTGCTTTCTGGAGCTGTGGGAGAAGCTGGATCTGCAGAGAACACTGCCTGGCTCGGGGCAAAACTTAGGATGGGCATACATGTCTGGATGGAATGTTTTGTTCCTGAAGAAAAAAGTGAGCAGCTAATATTTTCACTGCTGGTAGCAATCTCTTTTGAGGCACCATTTTGCAAGTTAGTCCACAGGCTTGCACCACCACTGCTGATGTCCAAAAAGAGCATAATACATAAATCCATGGATCTAATCTATGACAGGTTATCTCACGGTTTCTCCTTGCTCAGGTAAAATTTCCAGTGAGGTCTGAGAAGTGTGTAGCTTTTTCCAGTGGTATGAAAGCATCCTATGCCCACTTTTCTATGGTGTAATTTCTTCTGCAGATAGAGATGCAATAGAGAATAAATAATGCTTGTGTGTGCCTGCACATGCACAAGTAATTCTTCTTAGTCATGCAGTTAACAGTGTTGCATTTAATTGAATTAAATCATAGTGAACTAAAATTATCTCTTCCCACTATTTCTGAATTCAACTGTTTTATATCAGTTTTATTGTAATATATCTTACTTCTCCATATGCCACCATAATTTCAGCAAAGAAATCATTTACTCTAGAGAGAGAATGGATTCTATTTGAATATTTCAATAAACAGATCCAGGGTGAGGATCTGGGGCTTTTGTCTGACTTTCTATTGGGTTTTAACCTTGTCAGAGAAGAAATAAACCTTTGCCTCTCTCCTCTGCACCTTCAAATGCTTTCAATTTAGAAGAAAAAGGACAGAAATGCCATTCCCTAATTCATATAACACAAAAAAAAATGACACTAAACATCTAGCACTCAAATGGATTAAACTAAATTAGGAAATGTAAAGGCAACTTGATGTTATTATATAGAAGACTCTTGCAAAACAACATATAAATCAATGGTTCATCATTTCTGATTATGAAAACCATGGTAAATGAAACTTACTGGCATAAAACACCAGTAGAAAACCTTTTAAATAGGAGATGGTTCCCATCAAACCGTTTCATTAACAAATAAAATAAATTATTTCACTATGTAAAATGAAAAGTGCTGGAGATAAGGTTGTTACTGCTAAAACACGGTGGAGCTCTTATGACCAGATTTCAAGTCCTCCCTGTTTACACGCAAAGCTAGCACACAGGCAGATGGAAGAGCATTCTTGGGAAGTGTTTATGTAACTCTGAAATTTATAAAAGGCCAGAGGGGAGGAAATACAAACATGGACTGAGGTAAAAATACAATATCAGGTTATTAGGGTTTTCCAAAAGTCTTATCTATCATCAGAATGTCTATCTATCATCTGAATGGAAACTTACTTCCCCATCTTTCCATTTTTGCCTGCCTGTGAACAGGTATCTGAATACAGAATGGCACACAAATCAAAGGGCTGTGCAGATGCTGTGCAGATTCTTTTTCCCATATATATATATGTATATATTTCTATTTTCTGAAAAAGAGATGAGACCTTTCAAGCCTGATATAGGTCAACCAAGTGTCTTCTCTCCCTGTTGCTTGAGAGTCTCCTTAAATGCTGCTGTAGTACCACTACTTTCTCTGTGATCCAGCACCCAAAATCCCCTGATTATGGTGTAGTATGGAACAGAAGTTTTCATGGTGCAGCGCCTGCAAGCTCAGCATTGCTTGCCAAGCCCTGCACACCCAGGAGAAGTACATTCCCTGTCCAAGGCACCCCAATGCTTTCCCAGTGCAGTGCTGACTGTCCTGATGGAAACACCTCATTCAACAGTGACAATTTCCTACCACCTCCCTTTCCTCCAGGAGATAACTCAGGGCACAGTTAACACCGATTCTGTCACTTGCAGCTCTATTGCCTTACACCGGAGGATCTGGCCTTTTATCTTTCCAAATACCAGGAAATAATGTTCACGTTCTGTGAGCTTTAGCCTCTGCATCTGTTGCTAATTGTCCTGGCACATCTGCTGCTAATTCTTCTCTGTTCTTTGACCAGCAGGGAGTAGTAATGTATGGTACAGGCAGCACTAGCCTCCCTGAGAGTTTCGGGTGATATACCACTGGCTTGGGTAGATTCTGACCAAATTGTGCAAGAGGAGAATTTGCCTTTGTAAGCTGAACACAGGAACTGAGGTTCCTTCTCTTGCCACTCCTGTGCCAGTTATTTATCCCTGAGATTTATTCCAGCCTGGTCAGAGCATCAGTTTTCTGTGATACTGTAGGCCACCAACACAAAACAGCAGTTTATTTCTTCTGTGTCAGGAGAACACATACTTTGCTGACAGGCCACAGGGAGCCAAGAAGCCCAAGAGGGACCCTGTTCATTTGGCATGCGGTGCTGAGATACTCACCACACTCTCCCTGCCTGGGTCTTCCCATGTCCCCAGAGCAGTAACAGACAGTTTTCCTCCCCTTTTGGCTCTTCCCTTCCAGTTATCTTTCCTGACGCTGTTCTGGATTCTCAAACACATTTCACAAAGCACTTGCTGCCTTCTTGAGTTTCAATCAGGACTAGGACACAGTGACACTTCCCTGACCAGAAAAGCTGTGTCACAGCAGAGGTCACACTCCTGGATGGTCCAGACCTCACTCAGGATCCGTTCCCTTCTCCAGGACTCAGATAACAGCTCTTTCAGCAAAAACACAGGGATACTGGCTCCTCCAAACAAATCCCCTTTTTCTTGTGCATTCTACTTAAAATTTGCATATTTAAACAGGTCCTCCTTCTCCCTTATTTTTTAATGATAAAGTATTCTCTGCATTTCTGTTGTACAGCTTTGCAATTAGCCTGCTGATGTTGAGTTCACAGATCAGAGAACTGCACAGGTTAGAGGGGACCTCAAAAGATCACCAGGTCCAGCTTTCTGTGGGAAGGAGAAGCCTGGATGATATTATCCAGCACACTTGTACAACCACATCTTGAAAACCATCAGTGATGGGAGCTGCACCATGTCCCTTTGGAGGTTGTTACAGTGATGGATTGCTCTTACTGTGTACATTTCCTTTCTTATATAAAGATTAAATCTCTCCTGGGTGCAACTTGTACCACTTGCTCCTTGTCTTCTCCATATGGCTCCTTGTGGAGAGAGAGCCTGTGTCCTCTTTGTAGATGCCCTTTAAGTACTGCAGTACTGTGATGAGGTCCCCTTTGAGACTTCTCTTTTTCAGGGTGAAAAGGCCTAACTCCTTCACTCTTTCCTCATAGGGTATGTAGATAACTATTTAAAAGATGAAGTGCTTCAAAGCCAGATATTTTAAGAAACAAAGTGCCTTCTGAGGATGTTTTTCTGGCTCCCACAGCTTGCAGATATGGACCAACACACAGTTTAAGCCTTTTTTTAGTCCCAGAATGTCAGATCTGGTGAGTCATGGAATTGCTCCTCTCACAGCATTTTTACACTCTCATCATTTGTTGTTGTTGTTGTTGTTGTGGCAGATATTTAGTTTGCTCTTGGTGTCCTCTGTTTTCTGCAGTTTACTTGGAGCTAAGGATACAGGCAGAGGATGCTGCATTCTGTGTTTCAGCTGATCTGCCCCAGATAAGATATTGCAGCCAACTGTTGCATCCATTGTCTCATACCAAGCACTCTTACAGATATAATTTCCCATTAATTACGGAAGAGGACACACGGTGGTCCAAAGTAAAAGGCTGTGCCAAGACACTCCTGATTTTTGACATATGTCTGCTAGCTATTTCCAATACAGACCACATATCTAATCCTAAATTAGATGTGATGCTTTATAACGTAGGCCATATTTCTGAGGTGTTTGGGCAGTATGCTTTGGTCTAAGCTGAAAGAGCACATGCAGTACAATCCAAGAACCCTACATGAGCACAAAGACTAGACAACATACATCATAAGTCCAAATAATTACTGAAAACAAAAACATCCAGGGAAAACTTAAGAGGCTCTCATTTTAAAAGTCCTCTGGCACTGCCATGCGTTATTACTTCCTATCTCTTTCATAGTGTATCAGGCTCTTATGTTATGTCCTATAAAGTGTCCTACAGCTAAATGTTCTTCATCTGTGCCAGCATTTAGCTCAAGAACAAAATAAGGGAGAAAAAAGGTTTGTGCTGTACTTTTCCTAATGATACCTTATTTTGTAATTACTAAAAGCATCAGAGTCCTTAGACAGCTGCTGACATACAGAAAGTAAGATCCTTGAAACTGTTTGTTTCATCATATTTTAAGAATTAATACCGTAGGACATGTTAATCAGTTTCTGATATATGTAGTTTTCAAAATGCACTTCAGGGAAGAAAATGTTGGAAATGACTAATAACAACAAAGATATGAACTTTACTTGTTATAAATCTAAATCTGAATCTGAACATTACTAAAGTACTTGGCCATCTTAAGTATTTAGGAAGTCTTAAATAATAATAAAAAAAACAAATCCACCTCATTCAGTGAAATAGAACATCCTCTTTTTCCAAGCAACAGACTTAAATTTATTAATTTTTGTAGTTATATTTTAAAATAAGTGTCAGCCCCTGCAGATGACTGCATGATAAGTGTCCTGAAACTTCAGGAAAAGGCACTAAATTTTTCACAGCATTTGTGTTTCATTTTCAGTGTAATAAAAATATGGTGCCCTTTTAATAATGAATAATAGATTTCCTGGTATGATTTACATGTGTGGATTAAATGTCATGTTTGAATAGTTGCTGTTTTATTCATACTGAATTTCCCTCAAGTAAAACAAAATGGTACCCAGCTACTCTTATAATATTGCTAGTACCTTGCCACACTGATACATAAATATTAACCGGCTGATATACTCCTTAAAATCTACAGATATGTGAATTGTTCTGTCACCAACTCAGGTTCAATATGCATATGAACTGATTTAGTGCCATCTCCAGTTCCAGGTACATTGGGGAAAATGTGTCGCTCCTGTGATGACATACTCCTGGAGCCCACATTCTTTTTGTCAAAGTACCGATTTTGAGAGGCTGACACAGAAGAAGAGCTGCTGCCAAATGGGTGCAGTGGGACTGTGGTCAAAAGGCAGCTTGAGGAGACCAACACCAATAAAACTGGCCCTGAAGCTTCACACAGATGCTTCTACATGCTCCTGCCTGAGCAGGAGTGTTGGACCAGATGACCTCCAGAGATCCCTTTCCATCTCAACCAGTTTGCGATTCTGTGATTCGCTTAATTAGAGCTGAACTGACATCCCAGGTGAATGAGTGGCTTAATGAATGTTTTCTAAATGTCGCTTGCAGGCAACTTCATCGGCTTACAGTGTTATTCATAAATGTTGAAAATTTCCTGCCTGAACTTCCCCTTCTGAAAAAAACCTCACTTCAGAACAGGTAATATTTTTCTGGGAAAGGTTTCCAGATCTGTTTATAATTTAATTTAAAATTTTTCACATACTTGAAATAGGAACATTTCCTTCAAAATCATTTCTTGTAGTAGGAGAAACTTTCAGTGTATAGTTGAAATTATTTTTGTAATGATAAATTATAGGTGAAAACAGTTGCGTGTATGCTTTTTTTTGTTTTTTAAAGAAAGTATGCCATTTTAGCCACACTCAATTTTTATTCTGTTGAAGCCAATGAATATTTTGACTCTGAAAAGTGTGGGATATCTTACTGTTATAATTGTTTTGTACAGCTGTTTTAATGTTCACTGAACTAAGCTAAGTGGACTAATTTTATTTTTCTGAGCAAAATCAGACTTTCATGCACCACAACTTTTTGTTTCTGCTCTTAAATTCATAACTAAGCTGAAAAATGTAATCTAGACTTGCTAACACTACACCAGTGATGTGACATGGATCCTTTGGAGTAATAAGGCATTGTTATAAATACACTGTGAGCAAAAAATGCTCATTGAATACCTAGGACTTAACTATAGTAGGATTTTGGCCACTATGAGACACTGATAAGGAAATTATACTAGTAAAATCCTTGGACTGGTGTAAGGATGATGCAGTTAGAACTTTGCAGGCACTTTCAAGTAAAATCTAATTGCAATAACTGCCTTACCAAATGCAAATGCCTTCTTTGCCTCAGTCTTTAGCGGCAAAACCAGTTGTTCTCTAGATACCCGGTGCTCTGAGCTGGTGGAAGGGGATGGGGAGCAGGATGTGGCCCTCACTATCCACGAGGAAATGGTTGGCGACCTGCTACAGCACTTGGATGTACGCAAGTCGATGGGGCCGAATGAGATCCACCCGAGGGTACTGAGAGAACTGGCGGAGGAGCTGGCCAAGCAGCTTTCCATCATTTATCGGCAGTCCTGGCTATCAGGGGAGGTCCCAGTCGACTGGCAGCTAGCAAACGTGATGCCCATCTACAAGAAGGGCCGGAGGGTAGACCCGGGGAACTATAGGCCTGTTAGTTTGACCTCAGTGCCAGGGAAGCTCATGGAGCAGATTATCTTGAGTGCCATCATGCGGCACTTACAGGGCAACCAGGCGATCAGGCCCAGTCAGCATGGGTTTATGAAAGGCAGGTCCTGCTTGACGAACCTGATCTCCTTCTATGACAAAGTGACACACTTAGTGGATGAGGAAAAGGCTGTGGATGTGGTCTACCTTGATTTCAGTAAGGCTTTTGATGCCGTTTCCCACAACATTCTCCTCGAGAAACTGCCTGCTCTTGGCTTGGACTGGCGTATGCTTCGTTGGGTTAAAAACTGGCTGGATAGCCGGGCCCAAAGAGTTGTGGTGAATGGAGTCAAATCCAGTTGGAGGCCGATCACTAGTGGAGTCCCCCAGGGCTCAGTACTGGGGCCAGTCCTCTTTAGTATCTTTATCGATGATCTAGATGAGGGGATCGAGTGCACCCTCAGTAAGTTTGCAGATGACACCAAGTTAGGTGCATGTGTCGATCTGCTTGAGGGTAGGAAGGCTCTGCAGGAGGATCTGGATAGGCTGGAACAATGGGCTGAAGCCAACTGTATGAAGCTCAACAAGGCCAAGTGCCGGGTCCTGCACCTGGGGCACAACAACCCCAAGCAACGCTACAGGCTGGGAGATGAGTGGTTGGAAAGCTGCCTGGCAGAGAAGGACCTGGGAGTATTGGTTGATAGTCGGCTGAATATGAGCCATCAGTGTGCTCAGGTGGCCGAGAAGGCCAACAGCATCCTGGCTTGTATAAGAAGCAGTGTGGCCAGCAGGACTAGGGAAGTGATTGTCCCCCTGTACTCGGCTCTGGTGAGGCCACACCTCGAGTACTGTGTTCAGTTTTGGGCCCCTCGCTACAAGAAGGACATTGAGGTGCTCGAGAGAGTCCAGAGAAGGGCAACGAAGCTGGTGAGGGGTCTGGAGAACAAGTCTTACGAGGAGTGGCTGAGGGAGCTGGGATTGTTCAGTCTGGAGAAAAGGAGGCTCAGGGGTGACCTTATCGCTCTCTATAGGTACCTTAAAGGAGGCTGTAGTGAGATGGGGATTGGTCTATTCTCCCACGTGCCTGGTGACAGGACGAGGGGGAATGGGCTAAAGTTGTGCCAGGGGAGGTTTAGGTTGGATATTAGGAAGAACTTCTTTACTGAAAGGGTTGTTAGGCATTGGAATGGACTGCCCAGGGAAGTGGTTGAGTCACCATCCCTGGAGGTCTTTAAGAGACGTTTAGCTGTTGAGCTTAGTGATATGGTTTAGCGAAGGACTTGTTAGTGTTAGGTCAGAGGTTGGACTAGGTGATCTTGGAGGGCTCTTCCAACCTAGATGATTCTGTGTGATTCTGTGTGAAAGTAAGCATTTCTGCTTTCCTATCCTCTCCTTACTCAACTTTGAACGCAAACTTGGCAAAAATCTGGCAGTGCAAGGGCATATTGAAAGTTTAAGAACAAAGCTTCTTTACCTCTAGTTTTAACCTACTGCGTTTTTTTTATATCAGATTGAGTTTGTGTTAGAAGGTGAGTGAAGCTTCAGATTAGCTCCTGCTTCATGTAAACCAGACAGCATTAACTCACAGAAAGTCTACAGTCCCTTTGCATAAATTAAATGTATGAAAATGTCTTTGAAATGCAGGGTCTAAAACAAGTCTCCTTCAGATCATGCTGTTAGGTGCTGTTCCTGAAATGGCAGAGTCATTTGAAACAGCAGTTACATTTTATCCCTATCCAAAGCATTCGTACATGTTTTGTCCAGCATAATTTATGTTAGGAAACAACTTGTGTGACCATCTGGCCTTACTGAAAACCAAATAAAATTCAACTGTAACTATTAGGAGCCACTGTCTAGTATGTAGTCAGAGGTTATTGGGGTAGGTAGGTTGACAAACTAGAAAGGAGGACAGTGAAGGAGGGGAAGGAAGGGGAGCTGGCAAGCTGGAGCAAAGAACACTGATTAATGAACAAAAAACATTTCTGAAAGGTCAGGTGCGCAAGTCAGACTAGCCCTGAGGCAGATCTAACTTACATGACCAGCACTTTCTGTATGCAGCAGGTAACCCATGCTGACACCAACTTTGCTGACATGACAAGGTTATTATTTTTGGAAGGATGTAGTGTTCTGGAACAATTTCTCTAATGTATTAGTTAAAACTAGGCTTTCCTTCAATATCAAGCATGCATGTCTTCCTTTTCACCATGTTTACACTGAACTCCTGTCATTATTCTGGCCAATGAAAACAAACGCTTATTCTTCATCTGTGAGCACTTGCATTTCCCCGCTGTAATATATCCCAGGGCAGCAGTGCTGTATTTATGATTGTGTTCAACCCCAGACACTCACCTGCATCTCACCAATAAGACCCCACTACTTACACTAAGTTTTGTAGTGGATGCTAATCATCTGAAGCATGAAATTTGCCCCATCTCAGCACAGATCTTAGAGGTTTGTTTTGAAACACACTTTAAGATTTTGTGGCAATTCCAAGGTGGAAGAACAGAAAAGTAGAAGTGTTCAGGATACAACACCTATGTCTTTAGAATAAGCTGATGAAGGAGGTTTTCTAAAATTATGACATTAAGATTTTCCTATCCATTATACAGTAATGAAGACAGGGAATCAACAGGGGGTCATTTAGTCCAACTGCTCCTCCTGGTCCTGAATTTTAATTGGACTTCCCTGAGACCTGCACACTGGTTAACTAGACTAAAAATGAAATTTGGTGAAGATGTCCTCTGTGAGATTCAAAGGGTACTTTATATCAAACTCGGCAACAATGGTAGAACTACCAAACATTTCTCTCAGACCTTTGAATGAAGCAAAGTTAGCCATCTCTAAGCAGTTTTTGAGGCATCTGCACAACTCAGCAGAGATTCATAGAAAGACAAGTATGCAGACTTTGCACATACTCTTCAAACATCCATATAAGATGTTCATTTGCATTGTGGAGCAGCTGGACAGAAGACTGGTCATTCTGAACTAGCTCTTGCTTAGTAGTGAGAACTAAGCCATGCAGTTTTGAATAGGGGACATTCCCCAGTGGGAGCAAAGCAGCAGGCGAGACCCAGGAGAAACACAATGCTGAAAGCAAGAGGTGGGGCTTGCTGGAGTCATTCAGTAGTACTGCCCTTAGTCTTCTTTCAATGAAATCTGAGAAGACAATACTTTGTCCTCCCAGTTACGGAGGAATCTCAACTTGGCATCAGTGATTTCTCTGACAGTTATATGTATTTGTTTTAACATCACGTGAGAGTCACATTCACAATTTCCCTCTTTATATGCATGATTCTTTTCATGCCAACAGCTGTATTTACAAACAGATTGTTCATTATCTATTACAAATGATAAACAATTAAACAGCAGAAAATGTGACTTCGAGGCAATTCACATATCACAAACCCAATAGATGAAATGACCTATCCACAAGTAACTCAAAGCATCAATGCTGGACATGTAAATTGCTTTATCTGAAAGGAATAGGGACTGTCTTTCTATTCTGTATCTACATAATGCTTAGCACAGTGGAAAGGGTGGAGGAAAGAAATCTGCCATTCAGGTTGTACTGTAAAATAAATAGTAATTGAAAACAGAAATGCTGCCCTTCCTATTCTATCAATGCCTCATAACAGAAAAAGACACTGAGAGAAAACAGGGTTGATTCCCAAACTGTAAAGAAGCTTTTGCATACCAGAGAGTTTAGCTGAGACCAATGCTTCAACCAGCACTAGGCATTAGCTACAAGAGCGAGCAACTGATAGACAACAATCCTGCCATGCACAGCATGCTTAGGCAGGAAAATATGTATGCCTCAGTCACAAAAGACAGAATAGAGCCTCAAGTGTTTGGGCTCCTTCCAGAATAATCCAAATGCTGCTTTTTTGGCAAATGGGGGTCAATGGAGCTAAAAACTCACAGAAGGATTTGGGCATTCATGTGTTTATATACACCCACTCATTCATTTATTATTCTAAAGCTACTTTGCTGAAATCAAATTACATAGCTGACAAGCTGCATAGATAAGAGAGAATAAAAGTAAAATTTTAAATTAGCTGAGAATACTACATGATGTAGTGTATATTTGGCACTTTTAGAGTGAGTAATGAGGGTTAACCTAGGGGGGAAAAAATGCACCTTCCTAAATTGCACCTTAAATTATTAAATAATTTATGAATATGATGGAATGCATTAAATATATAAGCCTGAAGGAGAATAAGTGGATGTGTTTTAACTTTCAAAGCAAAGACAGCATATTTAAGATGTGTTGCTTACCATGTGGATACTTTGTCCAAAGTAGATTTCAGTGTTGTAGAAGTTTCCATCATGACTAACAGGCAGAGTGGTCCTGACCCAAGGCTGCTCCTTCAGTTTGGGCCACTGCAGTAAGCGACCACCTAAGCGGTTGAGAACGGAAACTTTCAGGGTATAATGGCCTTTGGGGACCTTATCTTTGACTCCCCTCAGGCATTTGATGTGAATTTCTATTGGCTGCGATGTCTTGGAGCAGTCAACCTAGGGAGAAAGCTCTGAGTTACTGGCCTGGGTTGAGCTGACTTTAACCATACAATTAGCCAGAACAAATTTCTTCAGGAAAATAGCTACCAAGAAGCATGTTTCTTGTTCAGGCTACAATTACCTATTGCTAACTGAGGATCTGCAATTAGGGAGGTGAAAAGTCATAGAGATGACAGATAAAAAAATAATAGAAATACTGCTAATAAAATCCTTCAGTTCAATCCTTGAAATCCTTGAAGGTGGAGCTGTTGAAGTATGACACCAGAAACCATTAGTCTGCAATAGTAAGGCAGAATTCACTGGAAAGCAACATCTTCAAAAATATAGCATGCTTTGTAAGACAGGCACAATACATGACATGATGAGCAGGCTGCAGGCACAGAGAGGCAGGGCATGACATGTTTTCGTACTAATTATTAGCCTTACCAAGGCTATTAGTGCTGTGTAATATGCAGAGTATCCTTTCACCTTCTAATTATCATATAATCAGATTCTCTTAAAAATAGTAATCAAAGTGCAAGATGTGTTGAGTTTAATAACAACTCCCTACATGCACCTTTATTCCAAGTCCAGACAAAGGGAAACATCTGCTCCTTGCTGTTGACAAGATGTTGTCTGAGTTACAGAATGTTTAGTATGGTATAAATGCTGCGTTGCATATCTGAAATGTCATTTTGGTGCTTTTCTAGTATGCTCAGCTTGTAGCGTGGAGGTTGGCAGAGGAGAACAGGCATAGTGGTATGATCCTTGCAAGTCTCACCTGTGTAATGGTATAGGGTCCATCCCACTATATCAGCATACATATCAGTCTTTCTGATATGTATTCACAAATACTTTCCGAAATACTTTCTGAAAGTATTCCCAAATACTTTCTGCAGGATCAGGCATATAACAGGGAGTCCCAGTTTGGCTCCAGTGTTAACTTCAATGAATAAAATGACTTCTCCAATAACTAATTATTTAGTGCTTCAAATCAGCAGTGATTTTTTTTCCCCTAACGAGGGATCAATTTCTTCCATTATTTTCAGAAAATGCTAGCACAAGAATAGTCTGCTTCTAGCACAATGTAACACAAGAATCCATGTCACACTTCAAAGTCAAATGGCTACATTGACTAGTAGGTTTACTAGTCTTGCAATTTGAGCCTAGAGTAGCTAATAAGCTCTTCTTTAATCCTGCCTTGGATTTATTTTGGAATAGATAGCATATTTCCATATAGATAGAAAGCTTCTGGAATTAATTTAAGCAGTTAAATAAACAGTTGAATTTGTTAAAGTTCTTTTGTTTTTCAACACAAACCATACTTAACAACTAATCTGAATGACAATTATTTTCAGCTTAATTAGAAAATATTAATTAACAATGAAGATTTAACCTTAATATTTTTGGTTTCTAAATCATATATAAAAAAAATTAACACTATGTGAATAAATAAGACAATCTTTTTAAACCTCAAGGCAGGATTACTGATGCAGGCAGACTTCGTTATTAAACACATTCTAAATTAAACGCCTCTATGAATTTTATACTGAAATATATTGTGATGGTTTTGCATGCCAAATGTGACATTTTGTATTTTAGATTCATCTTCTGTAGTAATTTTGGAAATGTCATACAAACAAAGATTTTGTCATTTACCAATGGAATTACTATGCATGGCCAGTTAGCCATCTCTTTTCTGGCTCTTCTGGTTGTTTCAAGTCAGCAAGCCATAAAAAATCTTTATCTCTCTGAAACACAGCAATTTGGAAGATAATCGAATAGTGACTGGGGGGCAGAAACGCCAGTCTGAGGAATTATACCACAATCTCTCTTGCATTTACAACCTTCCTGAAAGCAAGTGTCAGCTGAGTAGGAAAAGGAGATAGAAGATTCATCATATTTCAAGCCTGTCTCATTTGCATGGTGGCATAGCTTTCTCATCTCCTGCTGAAAGACTTTGCTTGGCCAGCACTGACAAACTGTTTTGAAGAACTCTTGCCATGCCCAAATGATTCATCGTTAATAGCTTTAGACATTCTCTTTAAGTGTATGGTTACTACTGCTGGAAAGAATATTTTCAAACCTGCTAAATTCTATCCTCTTAAACCATGAAAGGAAATAAAATATAGGATAATGCAATACAATTGATCTAGTCATTTAGCAGTTTGCATCAGCAAAAAGAGCAGTCATGGAGAACCTTACCTTCCCACAAAGTCTTGCTGCTCCATTTAATCCAGTTTTCATGCCTGCAAGGTTACCAAAGCTGGCTACAATTTCTTCTTCACATCCATTCACCTTTGCTGTCAACGGCTGACTTCCCGCTCTGCAGTGGCTACAAAGGTAAGAGGGAAGAAGAACTGCAAAGAAATTAACTACAATGCAGACATGAGAAACACTTGCCATTGGAACTACATCACAGTTTGATGTTTTCCTGGAATATATCATCAAACCCTGCAGAGCACCTAGGGAAACAATAGTGTGCAATGCAGAGAAAAGGATAGGCTTCAAAAAGTAACATAGAAAAAATACAGTCACAGCTCCAGTAATACAACCTTTATTTGTCAGTCTGTGCCACGTGACATAAAGGAACTTTTGGGCTCAGATTCAAGATTAACAAAATTAAAGTAGGAAGTCATTGCCTCTGTTGACACTTTTAGGACCAATTGACAGCTTTGAAACATGTTTTTGGGAATCATCAGTTCCTTAGGGATTGAGTTACTTTTATCAGTCTTAAGATTTTTTTCAAAACAATCTTATAGCTTTAGATATAAATCTTGTATTTTTTATAAATCTAATTTAAAGTAGTATTATAGAGATAAATTGTATATGTATATATCATTACATACATGCAAACACACAGCTTTTCAGCTGTATGTCAATCATTAAACTTTCCTTGGCATTTATATGTTAAATTTTTGTTAAAGTAGCTTTGGGGTAATTATATCACCACAAGGAATTTTTGTTTAAGTGAGGTCCCCAGACCAAAACAGAATTCCGGGAAATGGTGTAAGTATAGATTTTTACAGGATACCCCAACACTACCTTACTTAATGCACAAGATGCACAAAATACATTGTAACCTATGGGAAAATCTCAATTTTTAGTGCACAGGAGAAGCAAATGGAGAACTAAGTCTTTTACAATAATCCCTACAAAGCTGCATGCTTTGGCAATCCTATCCAATCTCTCAACAGACACAGAACTACAAACAATTCCTCTGTCCCTACTCCTCTGCACCTGTATCTAAACAGGAATGGTCTTAAGAAAAAGAAAAAGAAAAAAAAAAAAAAAACAACAACAAAAAAACACCTCTGCATATCTTCTGCTGGTTTCAAAACACTTCAGCTCTTTCTTGCACAATCCATTTTAAAAGGCTGGGGAGAGTCTGTTAGCCACACCAGTGCTCGTGGTGCTCCAGACACAATTGCAGGGGGAGCAGGGCAGGCAGCAGAGCATGGAGAAAGGAGGAGTGTTGGCTGGACAACAGCTCTCTGGATCTGGAGGCTGAGCATATCATTTGTGAGCCAGAGCCAGCCATAGGAGCTGCCTACAATGTGCTGAGAGTATTCTTGCAAAGCTAGGAAGAAATAATTGCATCAGGTACAACTGCAGTTCAGAATTAACTTGGACACATACAACATAAATGACCAAAGAGACAAGTCCTTTTATGCTGTCAAAGTATCAACTAAGTTTTTAGTCACCACCAAAAGAAAAAGCTAAAATCTGTTGTTGCTCATTAAAAATAAATAAATAAATACAATAAAAAATCCCCAGACTGCCTTTTGGAGCATTCCTTCAATATTTTCTTATTAGCTCTCGGAAAATTCAATTCCAATATCTTCATTCTTGTTCCCTCCTTTCCATGCTAGATGATAATGTGAGAAGTAAAATTAACACTGTTCTTTATCAACAAAACTATTTGCAGAGACTCTACAATCATGCTAAACATCCCAGTCTTGTGCACATGTGCTAGCTAGATAGCACATAGTTCAAATTCCCCTCTTCTGAAACAGGTAGTCCTGTCTCCAAATTCTTGACACATTGCTGTAAACCAGTTTCTACTCAGACCTTGCTTATCCCTTTTTTTTTTTTTTTTTTAAGATTATTTTAGGAACATACATAGAGATATGCATCAGCAAAATTGTCACTGGCACATAGGTCAATTGTTTTGCAGATTATTCTACCAGTAAAATTGAATCATGTAAATGCACAGGCAACAGCTGAATTAGCTGGAAGGTCTGCATAGACATTAGCGCCAATGACATAACTGGGAATTTTGCCCAGGCCACAACTGACCAAAACTAATGACAAGAATCTGCGGTGTTAAGGACTGAACACAAGAAATGCATGGTCAACCAACCTCAAAAGTTTTATTTTTGAGCTGCATTCAGGTAAACTTGGGTCCAATTTCCCTAAATGGAGGGAGTAGAAGATGCACCTTGAAAGTCACTAGCTAGCTCCTAGAGCTGAAACATCTGAGAAGTTAACTTTACTCCTCAAGAAGAATGGTCTGTTTGGAACTTTGTACTTATTTAGTTTCTCATGATGAAATTATTTCACTTAATTTGGTTAGAGCTGCATTGACACAGGGGTTCATTAGGACACCCATTTGCTTGCAATTCAATTTAAAATTAAATACACTTTGTTGTTGATTTTATTACTTTTAAACTACTGTATCTATTGCTTTTATTAGCTGCTAATACACAATTATAAAGGTAAACAGTTTTCATTACTGAACATCAAACATTTAAATAACCACAGTTGATCTCTTTTCGGGTTGCAACATTTTCCTCTTTTCTCCCATTTTGTTGGGTATTAGATTCAAGAGAATAATTTAATCAGTAAAATTAGGCATCTTTTGTGCTCACCAGCATGCTCATCAATTGTCACAGTAGAACAGAGCTTCCTCAGCTGTATCCATGAGAATTATTTATTTCCTCTATTCACTTCTTTACAGGTATTTTGATACATGTCTTTATCTGAACGTCATGTATAGCTTGATCATGAAAATATTGCTCCAGTTCACAGAATCACAGACTCACAGAATCACACAGAATCATCTAGGTTGGAAGAGCCCTCCAAGATCACCTAGTCCAACCTCTGACCTAACACTAACAAGTCCTTCGCTAAACCATATCACTAAGCTCAACAGCTAAACGTCTCTTAAAGACCTCCAGGGATGGTGACTCAACCACTTCCCTGGGCAGTCCATTCCAATGCCTAACAACCCTTTCAGTAAAGAAGTTCTTCCTAATATCCAACCTAAACCTCCCCTGGCACAACTTTAGCCCATTCCCCCTCGTCCTGTCACCAGGCACGTGGGAGAATAGACCAATCCCCATCTCACTACAGCCTCCTTTAAGGTACCTATAGAGAGCGATAAGGTCACCCCTGAGCCTCCTTTTCTCCAGACTGAACAATCCCAGCTCCCTCAGCCACTCCTCGTAAGACTTGTTCTCCAGACCCCTCACCAGCTTCGTTGCCCTTCTCTGGACTCTCTCGAGCACCTCAATGTCCTTCTTGTAGCGAGGGGCCCAAAACTGAACACAGTACTCGAGGTGTGGCCTCACCAGAGCCGAGTACAGGGGGACAATCACTTCCCTAGTCCTGCTGGCCACACTGCTTCTTATACAAGCCAGGATGCTGTTGGCCTTCTCGGCCACCTGAGCACACTGATGGCTCATATTCAGCCGACTATCAACCAATACTCCCAGGTCCTTCTCTGCCAGGCAGCTTTCCAACCACTCATCTCCCAGCCTGTAGCGTTGCTTGGGGTTGTTGTGCCCCAGGTGCAGGACCCGGCACTTGGCCTTGTTGAGCTTCATACAGTTGGCTTCAGCCCATCGTTCCAGCCTATCCAGATCCTCCTGCAGAGCCTTCCTACCCTCAAGCAGATCGACACATGCACCTAACTTGGTGTCATCTGCAAACTTACTGAGGGTGCACTCGATCCCCTCATCTAGATCATCGATAAAGATATTAAAGAGGACTGGCCCCAGTACTGAGCCCTGGGGGACTCCACTAGTGATCGGCCTCCAACTGGATTTGACTCCATTCACCACAACTCTTTGGGCCCGGCTATCCAGCCAGTTTTTAACCCAACGAAGCATACGCCAGTCCAAGCCAAGAGCAGGCAGTTTCTCGAGGAGAATGTTGTGGGAAACGGCATCAAAAGCCTTACTGAAATCAAGGTAGACCACATCCACAGCCTTTTCCTCATCCACTAAGTGTGTCACTTTGTCATAGAAGGAGATCAGGTTCGTCAAGCAGGACCTGCCTTTCATAAACCCATGCTGACTGGGCCTGATCGCCTGGTTGCCCTGTAAGTGCCGCGTGATGGCACTCAAGATAATCTGCTCCATGAGCTTCCCTGGCACTGAGGTCAAACTAACAGGCCTATAGTTCCCCGGGTCTACCCTCCGGCCCTTCTTGTAGATGGGCATCACGTTTGCTAGCCACCAGTCGACTGGGACCTCCCCTGATAGCCAGGACTGCCAATAATTGATGGAAAGCTGCTTGGCCAGCTCCTCCGCCAGTTCTCTCAGTACCCTCAGGTGGATCCCATCCGTCCCCATCGATTCACGTACATCCAAGTGCTGTAGCAGGTCGCCAACCATTTCCTCGTGGATAGTGAGGGCCACATCCTGCTCCCCATCCCCTTCCACCAGCTCAGGGTACCGGGTATCTAGAGAACAACTGGTTTTGCCGCTAAAGACTGAGGCAAAGAAGGCATTAAGCACCTCAGCCTTTTCCTCATCTCTCGTCACTAAGTTTCCCCCCGCATCCAGTAAAGGATGGAGATTCTCCTTAGTCCTCCTTTTTGTGTTGATGTATTTGTAAAAACATTTTTTGTTATCTTTAACGGCAGTAGCCAGATTGAGCTCCAGATGAGCTTTGGCCTTTCTAATTTTGTCCCTGCACAGCCTCGCAACATCGTTATAGTCCTCCTGAGTGGCCCGCCCTCTTCTCCAAAGATTATAAACCCTCTTTTTTCTCCTAAGCTCGAGCCACATCTCTCTGTTCAGCCAGGCCAGTCTTCTTCTGTGCTGGCTCATCTTTGGGCACGTGGGGACAATTCATATTTCCTTTACTCTCTTAGGGTAACTCAGAGGCAGGGATGAAGGACACTAGGAGAAGCCATTTGGTCACCTTCTGAAGCACAGTGTATATAGTACTTAAAAATTGCAGCCCAGGCTGGGTATCTGAAAATGGAGGTAACCAAAAAACAGAGGCCTCTTTCAGAAGCACAGGCTTAATTTTTCTAGGTCTGAGGTCCTTTGTCTGGGAGAAGTTCATTTCATTAATATCTGTAAAGCACTGAAAGGCCTTTGGAGGGAAAGCACATTAGTTGGAAGTACAAAGTAGTCTTATCTGACATACCTTTGAAAGAGCTCGTTAATCCTGGCTCCCAACTTTTGTTTGTTCTGGTGAGAGACTTCCTTGTGGTACTTTGAGACCTATATGCCGGAGGGGAGGGGAGGGGTGGGGAGGGGAGGGGAGGGGAGGGGAGGGGAGGGGAGGGGAGGGGAGGGGAGGGGAGGAAAAACAGTTTGTTTCCAAATGTACAGAAAAACATGAAAATACAAGCTGTAAATATGCAATTTTCCAAAGCTTTGCAGTAAATCTTCAGGTTGAAGGTTTTCAGAAGCAGCTAGAAATTTTAGCTACCATGACTTTGTTCCATTACTTTCTCCATTTTTTTCCCATATATATTTCCATATGTTTACTACATTATTTCCAAGGGAAACTGTGTCCTAATCTTTCTTGAAAAACTTCATCTGTACTATGTTCATTTGCACATGATAGTGCCACACAATCTTTATTTTTCATAACACCTAACACAGTCATATGTATGTATACATACTCTATGTACACATAAACTTGTTTGCGCATGCACATCAGGATGTAACATACAAAACAGTTAGTCACAGACTACTGGAGAGCCCCAAACTTGCCCTGTTTTAAATTTGCTCCAGAACTTGAGGCCCTGTATAACCACAGGTGTTTTTAAAATGTTTGGTAAGAGGGACAGGTATTTATGGATGTTGCAACATGTAGGAGGGCCATCCTCTCCCTCATCAGTTCTGCAGAGCTCCAGCATGAGGCTAGAGGGTCTGGAATTATTTTGCTCTTACACAGCAAGCTAGAAATTTCATTCCACAAAGAAACCAGCATCCACAGCTTTTTGGACTATGCTGTGAGTGCAAAATGTGAAAACAACAATGCTGCTGAAGGTGTTAAACTTTGGAAGATAATGTTCTTCTCCCTGATCTGCAGAGTTCAGAGATCTCACTGATTATTCAAGGACATTTCTCATGCCCAGACCTTCTACAGATGTCCCTGGTACAAGCGTAAAATGTGCATAAAACACTACCTGCATAAAAGAAGGCTTCCTACTGTAACTCCTATACTATAGTCTAAACAGTGTAAAATTATCTACTGTTGTCAAGCCTTAAAGCCAAAAATATTTTGAAAGAAAGAATGCAAAAGTTTTGGACAAGAATCTGTCTGTTTTCAATGAAGGGTAGGAATCTCTCTTGAAAAATAAGGCATTGGGAAAATTATTTGCAAAGAATCCTGTATATTTCCAAAATGTATATTATCAGAGTATGAAAGCAGACTACAAAAAACATATTACAAATATCTCTGTGTGTAGCTTTTAACATAACTTGTATAAATTATTTAAAAGTAAAGCAGAGGCAACTTATTTGCTTTAAAACACAGTATGACTTGCCAATTGTCTCAGCAGAGAACCTCAGATGGATAAAATAAATCCTGCAGGCTCCTGTAAGGCATTGCACATACCTGGGTTGCAAAGGTGACATGACCAAATTGGCTCACATTGAGACCTTCCAGCTCTACACATGGCAGTTGAATCATGGGCAATGCTCCCTCCACCATTGCTTCTCTCTTAGTGGGACCTAAACCCTCATGCTCCTGGACTGCTTTTGGCTTAAGTTCACTAGGAGTCTCCAGAACAGGGACCCATGTTTTCTCCCACCCCCACAAATGCTGTCACTGACTTTCTTTCTCCAGCTGGGTGAATCACCACCTACACCACTTCCCCAGGAAGGGCTGGGAGCTGGCTCCAGCCCCATCTCTTGCTCCAGCAGAGCTGGGAGCTTTCTGGTTAGGGCAACTGAGCCCCACAGTCTGGTAGGAGGTGCAGCCACAGAAGAAAACACCAAGAAAAAGTGTAGCTTGGTCTTCCCTGGCTGTCCCACAGAGACGTGCTCTTGCCAGTGTAGGAGAGACATCCCAGCGACAGCAAGGACCAAACAGAAACATTTATAGCTCCCAAAAGGCATGGGCACCAGGCTGTCATGTCTGGGGCATTTCACTGTGCCAAGCAACAGTGTTCAATGTTCTCAAGAAAGTTTAGTGACAAAAGCTGCAGACCAGAGTTTGGTAGCAAATGGAAAGAGGCTTTAAAGTCTTGGACTGAGGCAGTTAAAGCTAGTTAGGAAGGCAAGAGGAAGGCTTAGTTCATGATTTATCTCCTGGATCCAGCTCTTAGTGACACCTGGAATAGACATTTTTATAAGGTGGGCATCTAGGTTAAGAAATAAGATAACACATATAATTTTTTCACTTAAAATATCAAGTAGCTGTAAGATTACAACAACCTTCAGACATTGCCAGTCTAGGCTTACATTTAAAAATAAATAAATAAATAAATAAATTATATTACCAGACTCCCATAACTATCCAATCCCCTTGTTTATCTTTCTAATCTTAATTAAATAATGAATATTCAAAAGAAAATATGAATTGGGATTCTCTGTATGAACTGCACTGTTTTCCATCTCTCAGTCTCTGAAGTGGCAATGGGAATATGAGTTAAAGCTATTTCTGCTGGATCCTAGTAAAATATTTGTCACAGTGTGTCATGATAATTTTTTAAAAGCTCAATCATCTATCTAATAAATTTGTTAAGTTTATTCAAATCTTATTGAACAGGAAAAGTGCAATGAGTCATGGTTAATATTTCTTAACGTACACTAAGAAATATGTCAAAAATTCAATGCTTAGGGTCCTATTCAGAAAACCTCTATGAGTCTGTAATACATCTTCTACATGATTAAAAAAAAAAAAAAAAAGCAGGAAACTCACTTTAAAATGAATTATTCACCACCTTGAATAAATTTCCATCTTTCTTATTTGCAAAACCCCAAAGTCAGTTATGTAAATTTTAACCTACACTAATTACCTCAGGGGTGTGCAAGCTAAAGGAAAGTAGATGCAGTAGAAAAAAAAATCCTAGACATTTCCATTACCAGGAAGCAATTTAATAAAGGAAAAAGATGTGTAAGTTTTCAAAACCAGTGCAGCTTTTTTTTTTTTTTTTTTTTTGAATGTGGAATAATCATTGCAGCAATATTCCTTGAATCAGAGATTTACTGGAATAAATCTAAGTGCTTTTACTCAATAGCATGTACCATTGCACACATAACTAAGCACCCATTTCTCATCATGACACCAGCATTGTCTAGACCGTAAAAATGACCCATTGTTGACAATGGGCGTTCCCAAAAAGAAGGCATGAAATGTGGTTTCTCTTCATTTCAATAGACATAGACGGCCCCTTCAGAAAAAGTGACTAAAATCTGGGAACCACTGGATGCCCATCAGAGCTCACATGGGGTGTACTGGAGAATCAGGGCCTTTGCCTGAAGACAGAAGGGCTCAGTCCCAGCACTGCTTGGTCCTATTTCCCATCCTGATACCAAGGCAGCGATTTAGCCGTGGAGCTCCCTTCTTCACATGTCTTTCTTAGTTTCTTCATCAGCTATCTTGAGGTGTAATTATACAAATGGTCCATCTATTGATTTCAGAGTGCATGATCAAGACCAATATTTGAACAAGGTCTTTCAGTCTGGGATCAGCCTACAGACACACAATGCTAAGTACTGTTTCTACAGCAGAGGCAAAACCAAGAACCTGACTCGGTGCTATTAATCAGAGCCGATTATTTTCATTGTGAAACTACTTCACAAATGGTAGATTTTGATTCCTCTAGCAATTTTCAATTTGGAAAAATGTAAACAAAATACATCCTTTCCACTTAGGATAAAGCCCACAAAATTCAGCAAAGCTTCTAAGAAAAACGGAATTGCTTTTCTATCATTTAATGAAGTCCTGTGGTAAAACATTTACCCTTCCCTTTTTTGGCCAGTCCTAGTACTGATATTACAAACTTCTACTAAATTATTCACCCTACTGTGATTTGAAATGTTGAGCTGAGCCTCAGCCCTAATGAAATAACACTCCTTGTGAGTAATGCTGTGAGGGTCCATCTTCCTGCAGGTTCTCCCCACTAGATAGGGGCACAGCAGCAGGAGTGTGGAGACGCCACCAGCAGGGACTCCAGTAGCCCTCCACATGTAGGGAACTACACATACAGATGCATCCCAGCATCCCTTCTTTTTTCACCTTGAGAAATCACTTATGAGTACGTTACAGTACAGGTGGAAACATGCACAAAGGGCTGCCTTTCCAGCCATAAACAAACACCCTAATATAAGCTTTTACCTAGGATTTCCATCCACTCATCCCAAATCATTTCGCCGTAACATCCTGTCCACCCCGTTTTTACATGTGGGAGAAGTGAGGTGCAAATGACTTGCCTGAGCTCACCTAGCAAAGATTCAGCAGGGATAGAAATAAAACCCATGTCTCTAGTCCCACTGTTGCCACCCAGCCCTCCTCCTCCACACTATGGCTGCTGCATGGAGGTTCACTCCCAGTGACTTTCAAGGTCTAGTGCACTGTATAGAAAAAAATAAATAAATAAAAAAAACAAGCAAAAAATAAAGTACCCTTTGAGATCAAGAAAAAAAAAATGCAAGATATGTTCACTTTTCTTTCGAGCAAAGTGAGATTTTGACAATCTCAACCCCTCCATGTTAACTGCAGAGAGATCACAAGAAAATTAGGCATTAAGAGGTAAGTGGGATAACTGGCATTCATGGAAAGCAAAGAGAGTTTAGTAGCTGGATAGTGCCTGCTTTGAAAGCTGTACTGCTCTTACTTGTCTTTGTTTACTGGAATTTGGTTGATCTTGGCCTGGAGATGTCTAAAAACCAGGGTTAAAGTTGTGTCAAAATTCATGGTGCCCTCTGTCAAAAACATGTCATAAACTCTCAAACATGTTTTTAAAAAGAAGAGAGAAAAAGCAACTCCCCCGCCATGACTTTCCTTCCAAAGAGAAAATTAATTTGCTCTTCATGATCATAAAGTTAAAAAACAACTGAGCCATTTGTAATGGCTAGAAATAGAAGAACTCGTGCTCTTTCAAAAAATGATACTGCAGAACACAAAGTGAGATTTATTTTAGTCATGCTACACCCTTATTACACAGAGTAATACAGATACATTTAGTGACAACATTATAGGCTGATCATTTTGATAAATTCGCAAAGTATTACATTGCCTCTAACAACTTTTCTATGTTGAAGACTGAGCTACCAATCAACACTGGAAAGCAGTATCTTGCTGGAGACATGGACAATTTTATAAAACATATATTAAATTCAAGACACTAATCTTGAACAGCTACAGAAACTTAAACCTTAGGTGTAAAATAAACGTGCTAAACAAAGACCTGCATTTTCCAAAAACTCAAATATTTTCATGCAGGGTTTTGATCCAAGAGGACAATACAAACAATTTAAAGAACTTTGTCCTGGTTCCAGTTAGGACAGAGTTAATTTTCCCTCATAGTAGCTGGTAGGGTGCTATGTTTTGGATTAGGATGAGAAGAGCGCTGATAACATGCTGATGTTTTAATTGTTGCAGAGCAGTGTTTACACCAGGCCAAGGACTTTTCGGCTTCTCGCTCTGTCCTGCCAGCGAGCAGGCTGGGGGTGCAGCAGGAGCTGGGAGGGGACAGACGCAGGACAGCTGACCCAAACTGGCCAAAGGGGTATTCCATACCATCTGGCGTCATGCTAAACAATATATAGGGGTGGCTGGCCGGGGTGGGGGGGCCGGCTGCTCGGGGATAGGCTGGGCATCGGTCAGCGGGTGGTGAGCAATTGCATTGTGCATCACTTGTTTTCTTACACATTATAATTGTTAATACTATTATCATTATCACTATTATTATTATTATTGTTATTATTATATTCCTGTCTTAATAAACTGTCTTTATCTCAACTCACCAGCTTCACTTTCCCGTTTCTCTCCCCCATCCCAGAGAGGGAGGGGGGAGGGTAAGCGAACGGCTGTGTGGTGTTTAGCTGCCAGCCGGGTTAAACCACAACAGTCCTTTTGGCGCCCAACGTGGGGCACGAAGGGTTGAGATATCGACAAATCTGACCAGAGTGTGTTAAACTAAAATTGGTATAAGTATTGGACCTGCTTAATAGTTGCTAGTCACGATGTTGATTGCCTTAATCTCCAGTCTGCTGTACCTGTATTCCAAATTGAGTTTTATGGTGCATTACTTTCTGTATGTGCTCCCTGTTGCACTGTTTATCCTTTCCGGGCCCTGGTTTAAGATTGTTATGGTACTGTGCGGTGTAACAATGGCTTATGAAATGATGAAATATCTGGTCACGACTTTAACCTGGTATTTGTACTCAGCACTGACGTCGACTCTATACTTTGGAAACCATATATCGGAAACTATTAGCAATTACACCTATTGCCTGTTTTCGTTAGGGAGCCAATCTGTGAAGGGGACAGGGGAAGACATGTTTCCCTACCTGTTCACTCTCCCTTTCTCCTTCACCACCACCCTCTTATCCCCCGAGCTAGTTACGGTGGTTCTCCGAGATGTTGAATATCCTTGGGATACTCAGACCAGCCTGCTCTTGTTGTTATGTCTCCTGAATGCGCTTCAGGTTTTGTTGAGGGTTAAACAACTACTTAGGAATCTCATCCGGAGATCTGTCTTGAGGCGGGATAGTTGCGAGTGGCAGGGAGTGTGGGAGGATATGGGCAGGTTTCTAGAGCAGTGGTCACCTCCAGTGTTTTGGATATTCACCCCTGAACAACTGCAAAATCCTAAAAAGCTGGCAGAATTCTTGAAAAAAAGGTGTCATGACTCTGGCAGTTCCAAAGTGACACAAATCAGCGTGCTGGGGTCTGGCTTGTGCCTATCGAGCTGCAATTGATGCTACTAGCAACCTAGCTCCTGCAGCCGCTCCAGCTCCTGCAGCCGCTCCAGCTCCAGCTCCTGCAGCCACTCCAGCTGCAGCTCCTGCAGCCGCTCCAGCTCCTGCAGCCACTCCAGCTCCAGCTCCTGCAGCCGCTCCAGCTCCAGCTCCTGCAGCCGCTCCAGCTCCTGCAGCCGCTCCAGCTCCAGCTCCCGCAGCCACTCCAGCCCCTGCAGCAGCTCCAGCTCCTGCAGCTGCTCCCACTCCTGTGTCTGGGTCAGAGAAACGAGCTGTAGCAGTGCAAGTTGACCCCGCAGAGGGTATTCCAACCCCTGTGGCAGACCCTGTGTCTGGGTTAGAGAAACGAGCTGTAGCAGTGCAAGTTGCCCCCGTAGACAAGGTGAAGAAATGGTATAGAGGCTCAGGTCGTTTAGAACGCAAACAGTCTTCTGCTAAGTCTGGGCATAGTGAAGATGAGGCTGGGCCATCAAAGGTGCAGGAGACTGAAGATGAGGATGGGGATGTCGAAAAATCAACAGTAACTACCTGGACTCTATACCAGCGTGAGCTACGAGATGTGCGAAAAGATTTTGGTCGCTGTATAGGTGAGCAGCTTGTCACCTGGCTGCTCCGGTGCTGGGACACTGGAGCCAATTATGTGGAATTAGAGGGCAAGGAAGCCAGGCGGCTGGGATCCCTTGCTAGGGATGCATGCATTGACAAAGCAATTGGAGATGGAGCACGACCTCGCAGCCTCTGGAGGCGTCTCCTGTCAGCTGTGCAGGAAAGGTATCCCTTCAAGGAAGAACTTGTATGTCTACCAGGCAAATGGACCACCATGGAGAAGGGAATTCAGTACCTGAGGGAATTGGCCGTACGGGAAGTAATTTATAAGGACCTAGACGACGCACAAACATCCGCAGATCCAGATGCAGTCCAGTGTACACCACCTATGTGGCGGAAGTTTGTACGGAGTGCACCATCATCATATGCCAGCTCATTGGCAATAATAGCCTGGAAAGCGGAGGAGAATCCCCCAGTGAATGAAGTGGCTAAATTACTCCGGCAGTACGAAGGAAATCTCTCCTCTTCCCTACAGGCCTGTGTCTCGGCTGTGGAGAAACTCTCTGAAGAGGTCCACCAACTTAAAGAGAATTTATCTTCCCCTCCACCTGAACGAACCAGTGTCCACCAGCTAAAAGAGAATGCTTTGGAGAAACTTTCTGAAAAGATCCACCAACTTGAAGAAAGATTATCTTCCCCTCCACCTGAACGAAACAGTGTCCACCAGCTAAAAGAGAATACTTTGGAGAAACTTTCTGAAAAGATCCACCAACTTGAAGAGAGATTATTTTCCTCCCCACCTGTACAAACCAGTGTCTCAGCTATTAGGGGTAAACGTTCATCTATGCAAGGAAGACAATATGGTGGGCACACACACCGCGCCACCCTGTGGTTTTACCTACGTGACCATGGAGAGGACATGAGAAAATGGGATGGAAAATCTACTGCGACCCTAGAGGCACGGGTACGTGAATTGCAAAGGAAAACAATTGGGAAAAAGGAATTCTCTGAAAAGTTTGCTGCTCCAACTTCCAGCAGGCAGTCCTTTAGACACAGAAACGAAGATTCTGACCAGGACTAGAGGGGCCCTGCCTCCAGCCAGGGGGAGGAAAGGGACAATCGAGTTTATTGGACTGTGTGGATTCGATGGCCTGGCACGTCAGACGCACAGAAGTATAAGGCTTTGGTAGACACCGGTGCACAATGTACTCTAATGCCATCAAGCTATAAAGGGCCAGAGCCCATCTGTATTTATGGTGTGACGGGGGGATCCCAGCCGTTAACTGTATTGGAGGCTGAAGTGAGTCTAACCGGCAATGAGTGGCAAAAGCACTGTCTTGTGACTGGCCCAGATGCTCCATGCATCCTTGGCATAGACTATCTTAGAAGAGGATATTTCAAGGACCCAAAAGGGTTCCGCTGGGCTTTTGGCATAGCTGCCTTGGAGACAGAGGACATTAAACAGTTGTCTACCTTGCCTGGTCTCTCAGAGGACCCTTCTGTTGTGGGGTTGCTGAGGGTTGAAGAACAGCAAGTGCCGATCGTTACCACAACTGTGCACCGGCGGCAATATCGCACCAACCGAGACTCCCTGAGTCCCATCCATAAGCTAATTCGTCAACTGGAGAGCCAAGGAGTGATCAGCAAGACTCATTCACCTTTTAATAGTCCCATATGGCCAGTGCGAAAGTCTAATGGTGAGTGGAGACTAACAGTGGACTATCGTGGCCTGAACGAAGTCACGCCACCACTGAGTGCTGCAGTGCCGGACATGCTAGAACTCCAGTATGAACTGGAATCAAAGGCAGCCAAGTGGTATGCCACAACTGATATCGCTAATGCATTTTTCTCCATCCCTCTAGCAGCACAGTGCAGGCCACAGTTTGCTTTCACTTGGAGGAGAGTCCAATATACTTGGAATCGGCTGCCCCAGGGGTGGAAACACAGCCCTACCATTTGCCATGGACTGATCCAGTCTGCGCTGGAGCAGGGGGAAGCTCCTGAACACCTGCAGTACATTGATGACATCATTGTGTGGAGTGACACTGCAGAAGAAGTTTTCGAGAAAGGGAAGAAAATAGTCCAAATCCTTCTGAAGGCCGGTTTTGCCATAAAACAGAATAAAGTTAAAGGACCTGCACGAGAGATACAGTTTTTAGGAATAAAATGGCAAGATGGACGTCGTCAAATCCCAAAGGATGTGATCAACAAAAGAACAGCTATGTCTCCACCAACTAGCAAAAAAGAAACACAAACTTTCCTAGGTGTCGTGGGGTTTTGGAGAATGCATATTCCAAATTACAGTCTGATTGTAAACCCGCTCTACCAAGTAACCCGTAAGAAGAATGCTTTTGAATGGGGCCCTGAGCAACGACAAGCCTTTGAACAAATTAAGCAGGAAATAGTTCATGCAGTAGCCCTCGGGCCAGTCCGAACAGGACCAGATGTAAAGAATGTGCTCTACACCGCAGCCGGGGAGAATGGTCCCACCTGGAGCCTCTGGCAGAAAGAACCTGGGGAAACTTGAGGTCGACCCCTGGGGTTTTGGAGTCGGGGATACAGAGGATCTGAAGCCCGCTATACTCCAACTGAAAAGGAGATATTGGCAGCATATGAAGGAGTTCGATCTGCTTTGGAAGTGGTCGGTACTGAAGCGCAGCTCCTCCTGGCACCCCGACTGCCGGTACTAGGCTGGATGTTCAAAGGAAGGGTCCCCTCTACACATCATGCAACTGATGCTACATGGAGCAAGTGGGTTGCACTGATTACTCAGCGGGCTCGAATAGGAAACCCCAGTCACCCAGGAATCTTGGAGGTGATTATGGACTGGCCAGAAGGCAAATACTTTGGGATATCATCAGAGGAGGAGGTGGTTCGTGCTGAAGAAGCCCCACTGTACAACAAGCTACCGGAAAATGAGAAGAAATATGCCTTGTTCACTGACGGGTCCTGTCGTATTGTGGGAAAGCATCGGAGATGGAAAGCTGCTGTATGGAGTCCTACACGACGAGTTGCAGAAGCTGCTGAGGGAGAAGGTGAATCGAGTCAGTTTGCAGAAGTGAAAGCCATTCAGCTGGCTTTAGATATTGCTGAACGAGAAAAGTGGCCAGTTCTCTATCTCTATACTGATTCATGGATGGTAGCAAATGCCCTGTGGGGGTGGTTACAGCAATGGAAGCAGAACAACTGGCAGCGCAGGGGCAAGCCCATCTGGGCTGCGGCATTGTGGCAAGATATTGCTGCCCGGGTAGAGAACCTGGTTGTAAAGGTACGCCATGTAGATGCTCATGTGCCCAAGAATCGGGCTACTGAAGAACATCAAAACAACCAGCAGGTGGATCAGGCTGCTAAGACTGAAGTGGCTCAGGTGGACCTGGACTGGCAACATAAAGGTGAATTATTTATAGCCCGATGGGCCCATGACACCTCAGGCCATCAAGGTAGAGATGCAACATACAGATGGGCTCGCGATCGAGGGGTGGACCTGACCATGGACACTATAGCACAGGTTATTCATGACTGTGAAACATGTGCTGCAATCAAGCAAGCCAAACGGTCAAAACCTCTTTGGTATGGAGGACGATGGCTGAAATATAAATATGGAGAGGCCTGGCAGATTGATTACATCACACTCCCTCAAACCCGCAACGGCAAGCGCCACGTACTTACAATGGTGGAAGCAACCACCGGATGGCTGGAAACATATCCTGTGCCCCATGCCACCGCCTGGAACACTATCCTGGGCCTTGAAAAGCAAGTCCTATGGCGACATGGCACCCCAGAGAGAATTGAGTCAGACAACGGGACTCATTTCTGAAACAACCTTATAGACACTTGGGCCAAAGAACATGCTATTGAGTGGGTGTATCACATCCCCTATCATGCACCAGCCTCTGGAAAAGTTGAACGATACAATGGACTGTTGAAGACTACACTGAAAGCAATGGGTGCTGGGACATTCAAAAATTGGGATACACATTTGGCAAAGGCCACCTGGTTAGTCGATACCAGGGGATCTGCCAACCGAGCTGGACCTGCCCAATCAAACCTGTTACGCACTGTAGAAGGGGATAAAGTTCCTGTAGTGCACGTAAGAAACATGCTGGGTAAAACAGTCTGGGCTACTCCTGCCTCAGGAAAAGGCAAACCCATTCGTGGAATTGCTTTTGCTCAGGGACCTGGATGCACTTGGTGGGTAATGCAAAAGAATGGGGAGGTCCGGTGTGTACCTCAAGGGGATTTGATACTGGGTGAGAATAGCCCATGAGTTGAATTGTAGTATGTTAATTATTATATAATAATGTATGTCATCACTACCATGATTGCTATATATCATAGATGAAAATGGTGATTAATTAGAACGTATTGGAAAGAGTGTAACCTGAGCATGACATAAATGGTATGGAATAAGGGGTGGATATCTGTCCTGGTTCCAGTTAGGACAGAGTTAATTTTCCCTCATAGTAGCTGGTAGGGTGCTATGTTTTGGATTAGGATGAGAAGAGCGCTGATAACATGTTGATGTTTTAATTGTTGCAGAGCAGTGTTTACACCAGGCCAAGGACTTTTCGGCTTCTCGCTCTGTCCTGCCAGCGAGCAGGCTGGGGGTGCAGCAGGAGCTGGGAGGGGACAGACCCAGGACAGCTGACCCAAACTGGCCAAAGGGGTATTCCATACCATCTGACGTCATGCTAAACAATATATAGGGGTGGCTGGCCGGGGTGGGGGGGCCGGCTGCTCGGGGATAGGCTGGGCATCGGTCAGCTGGTGGTGAGCAATTGCATTGTGCATCACTTGTTTTCTTACACATTATAATTGTTAATACTATTATCATTATCACTATTATTATTATTATTGTTATTATTATATTCCTGTCTTAATAAACTGTCTTTATCTCAACTCACCAGCTTCACTTTCCCGTTTCTCTACCCCATCCCAGAGAGGGAGGGGGGAGGGTGAGCGAATGGCTGTGTGGTGTTTAGCTGCCAGCCGGGTTAAACCACAACAAACTTGAATCACTTATCTTAAGAGGCACCAAGAAAATTCTGAAGGGATCTCTGCTGCAGAGCTACCCAGTTCATGCAAAATAAAGATTTTGCCTCTTCAGACACATAACAGAAGACTTGCCCTTCTCATTTCTAACATGCCATATGCAGAGAGGCCACCTGTATTTTCTTCAGGACCACTAGGTACTACTTCAAATGCTTCTCATTTCACAGTTGAGAAGATGCAGCATCAAGGTCATAAAGCTTTGATGTCCTCATCAAGATCTACAGCATGTTGTAAGTGTATGCAAGGCCATTTATCAAGAGTGTCTGACAACCATAGCAGAGCACTGAAAATATACAATGCTGCAATGGTGTTTCCATTGATGAAGAGACTTTAAGCATAAATGTGCCAGCCTGTCAAAACTCTGTAAGTTCAGATCTCTTCAGATGAGCCTAGAAATCACCAGCTACTAAGATCCAGGTAAGCTTAGCCTAAACACGAAGACATGATGCTGATTACAGCTTATTAGGGAACATATTCTATCCAGTATAAGCTTGTATAGTACAAGCAATGCCAGTGGAAACCAAGTGAAATATGTCAATCCATGTATCTAAAATAAATAGTTTATATTAAAAATATAAAAGAAAAAATATTCATAAGCTATGTAACAAATCAGGATTTTACAGTCTTTTCTAATTTCTGGATACTGACAGCGAACCATGACATGGACAACTGAAGAGAAACTGAAAGGAAATACCGATCAGAAATACCGAGATTTTTCTGTGGGGGTGTTTTTTCCCCCATTCTTCCTTAATTTAAAAATGTTTGTTAATTTCAGCACAGAATATTTTTATTGTTTCTATAGACTTTTCAAAGTCCCTCTTGCAAATTTACTCCCTTAATTCTCTTATTCTTCCCTAAATTAGGTATCTATTTTTAGGTATGTTTTGCAGATAGTGAAAACTGAGTCATAGTAAATAATCTGCTTGTTTCGGACCCATAAAAACTGATGTTTAGGTCTGAGGTTACAACCCACATCTTTCTCAGTCCCCATTCCTTTTTTCAACTGGCATCACACTGCCTTGCAAATTTGCCTCCTTAATTGTAATCTAAAAGCATTGGCTTTAGCTTTACACAGTAACTTCCATTTGTATTTGATCTCACATCATTGTCTATTTCAAGTCTGCAGACACACTTGAACCATTTATAATTAATAGAAATTCACTGGTTTACCATTAGAATTTGAAAACTACCATGAGGGATACAACGCTTTAGGTACAGTTCACTGTATATAAGTGACTTAAATATAAGAGTGAAAATGACAAGTTGCCACATCTAACAATTTTTCTCTATAGAGGACAGATGATCTCCTGGAATTTCCCATCCTGCTCCATCTCTCTTCAACCTTAACTGAAATGCACAATCGGTTCATATTTTCAGCTGAAATGTAGCTCTCCTTGTCTGATTTGTTCTCCAAATGCTGACATGAGCAATGATATCATAGCATCATGCTATGATGAGACATCATTGAATGTATACACTTTGGTATATGTTCTCAATGTAACCACCTAGTCTTGAAACCTGTGTCTTGTCTAAGGGTCTACTACAGTAGTGAGAGAAACCAACTATGTTAACAGATTGCCAGCAGGTTAAGCAACAGTGATGATTTCCCACCTTTGTACAGTGAAGAAAATTAGTATGCATGTAATGCAACTAAATTGTCTTTCCCAATATTCCTATGCCCCTCAACTTACAGATGATCTGGTTATATTTCAAATTAAGAAATTGATGTGAAAAACTCCAAAGCCCTTAAACTCAGATTACACATGAAAAGCCTGACATACCTCAGTGTTAGCCCTGTTCTGTGCAGGAGGTTGGTCTAGAAAGCCTCCAGAGGTCTTTTTACACCTGAATTATTCTATTCCATAAAACAAAGCTCAAAAGTACCATCCAGCACAGATTCCTCTCAACAAATTCAGTTCTACTGTAAGATGACAGAAGAAAAAAGGCACAATATTTAGAGAAATTAATTTATTTGTAACTCAGTAAAACCTGTGTACTCTATTAACACTCCTAAAGAGTCTGCTGTCATAAAAGGTAGTCAACAGTATACTTAGCTACAACTGGGGCTACATTTTTCTCCACATGTATTAAAAATACAAATAAAGCCTCCCTGGAAAAAAAAATGGAGAATATATAAGCAACTAAAAATTTGTTTTTACTGTATTCATGCCTCTACATGTCAGTAGTGTTCTTTCTTTCCTTTACAATGTTCATATGAGATTTGCTTCTTTTAACAGGTGGTCAGTATTTGATGAAGGCACTTAAACTTCAACAAGGCTTGGCAATCACTGATTCTCTTTGAAGAATCTTTCCAATTGCCTCTATTTATTGAACCATAGAAATAGACTTCCTTACTTGAGTTTGTATTAGGATAATGAGCCAGAGAGCTGACCAGTCAGATTATCTTAAGCAGCAGCAAATGCAGTATCATTTACAGTAGCTGTACGATTCATTGTTCCAGCTCAATAGAATATCAAGAATTGCTTTAGTTGTTTAATTGCCCTTCTGATCTTAAAGAATGAAAGAACACAGTAAAACATAAGTGAACTCCTTTTCAGTGAAAAATAAAAGAAAAATTTTCACGATTTTCATTACTGCCATCTAAATATTTACTTTAGTTAAAATCCACATAACTCCTGAACAAAGCAATCAAAAGAGAATTGCAATTAAAAAGATCAGCTATATCAGTGTAATGGGTTTCCTGACAGCACAATGACAGATCCTTTACAAACACGTAAAACATCTTTTCCACAGTTCTGTTTATGTTGACATTCATTTCTGTGCTTCCCTTTCCATCTCCTCTGCCTCCAAAAGAGGCCTGTAAATCTGAGAGTCCAGAAACAATGGAAAGGAGCCTTAAAAGTCTGGAGGGTTCCCAAGCTTCCTGCTGAGGAATCAGGAGCAAGCCTGATAGAATAAAGATATTTGGAAATGTCATGTTGCACGAGTGGAGAAGCCCCATAGCTACACATACTGGTCTGGTTTTGAGTCTGCCTGATGTGTGCCGACCAACAGCTGAGGAGCATGGACTCTGACAAGGCAGGACTGCAGGGAAATGGTCATGGCACTGAGCCAGCCAGACTTCAAGAAGCAACGCTCTCAGACACATGATCTGATTTTTTTAAACTATTTTTTTTATTTGGGGGGGGGGGGTGGCGGGGTGTCCTTCGGAGACCCAGGAGTTGGACTCGATGGTGCCTTCCAATGGTGCCTTTGACCTTGGATATTCTATGATTCTATGACATCAGAAGTCCAAAGGCCAGAAGCCCAATGTCCCAGGCTTTGAGAAGTTTGCCTTGTGTTTTTCCCCTCGAGCTTAGATTTCAGTGAAGTGATTTTTCTGCAGTTCTCGAGTAGTCTACTTAGCAGGACTATGATGAATTTGACGAGCTTGTCCTAATAACACATTCCAGAATAAGGTGTTAAGCACTTCTGATGGGTGTAGTAGATTTTTGTCTGTCTGTATCCTTGCTCTTCCTCAGTAAAATGGAGATATCCATAAATTCCTACTATTTCACATAAATGGAATAGAAATCATTATTTTAACACACCATGGAGATGCTTTGACACTCAAGTAATTAGGGTAGTGTATAGCTAGCTTTATGAAAACAAAGTAACCCACCTTTAAGGCAGGGTGTAAGAGAAACTGTAAGCTTTTGTATTCTTGACCTGCAATTCTCAGTAAAACAAAACAAAACAAAACAAAAATGACTCATTTGAACATCACAGACGTAAAATCTTGGTAAATGTCAAACAGGAGTAGCCAGGTTTCATCTGAGCAAAAGTTACCTTCTGATTCTGCATTGTACTTATTCACGCAATTATCATATTCACATGGAATGATCACACAGGATGGTACAATGCTTAGTAAGCTACAGCTTTGCTGAAAGGAGGTCTTCAGGTACCATCTATATGTAAATAACAGTGTTTTCCAATAGGGTAGAACATGCAAGCAAATGCACATTTGTATTTTATATGACCGAGGTCTGATCCCACTGATTAAATCCTGGTTAGGGGGAAAATTCATTATTGCCTAACACAGTACCAAATTTTACCCACGTTATCCACTATTAACCAAAGGAAAACTGATTACTCTACCATCATATAAACTGATCTCTCTGTGACATGGCAAAGAGTCAGAGGAACGATTATATTGATCCTGTAAGAATACTAGGTCTAATGCACAGAGGCATTAACATTAGTTTAATCAAAATGTAAAACTCTTGAAAAAAGACAACATTTTATTACTACCCACCTGCAACAAATAACTCATTTCTTACTACTATAATTCAATTGATAGTACTTAAGAGCAAAACTTGCACTTTACTTTCAAAGGCTCTTGATTAATTTACATTGAGGTCTTGTATCAAAACTGACTATACGGTCATAACGACCAAGTCTTGCAAGGTGTTATGCCCAGCTCAGGGGGCTAAATGCAGCTGCTGAGTCCTTTAGAGAAAGACAGAAGTTGATAACAAATTATATGTAGTCAAGAACACTGGCCAAGCCGCAGGAAGTGGATGGTCAAGCAGAAAAGATATTATTGACTTCTGGGGCAGTATTGATCTTTATCATTGCCTCACTATTAACTTCTTCTGAGAACCCTCATAAGCTTGAGTAGTTGCTTTTATTGTCTCAGTTCAGAAACAGCTGGAAATCTTAGATCTGGTACTTTTCCATGTCATTTGAATCAAGGATTGGCAAGATTGTGTTGCCAAAAGCCCATCAAGTACAAACTCACCCCAATCACCAGTGTTTGCTTCATCCTCAGCAGTCTCTCATGTTTTGAAAGAATCTTGCCTTTAATCAAACACATTAAGCCAGGATTATGTCAGGCCTCTCCTCTGCACATTTCTTTTCTCTGTAAAATCAAGTCCTTCCCATAAGCATGCATCCCTGGATTATCTCATTAAAGAATGTTTTCAGTGGCATTCTGCATAGCCTCCTTTGGTTGTACCTGCACAGTTTTTACTGTAACACGGCCAAATTTATGATTTTCTCTCAATACAGTTTATTTTTCTTTATTAAAAGCAAATGTCATTGGGGCTTCTGAAATCTGTAAGGCTACATGGCAGGCCGCAGGAAATAGTACTGTATTCAGAATTTAATATTCTTCAATGTGCTGGTTAACAGCATGTTGATATCTGCCTAATACTTTCTTTACAACAACCTATCAGATCTCCTCTTATGCTTTTTCTTGCCAACCTCAACTATTAGCTTCTACATTTACAAAACAGAACATGAAATAAAGCTGTAGCTTAAAGTTCCAGAGGTAAAATCTTGCATAAACTTTTTTTTTTTTTTTAACTACTGAAATTGCAGCTGTTTCAAAAACTTTTAATCATGGTGATGTCATGCACTGAGTTGATGTTTAAACAAAAGCCACCCATTTACCATGAAGCTACAAAGCAAAGAAGAAAAGCAATGAACTATGGGATAGAAAGTTAATACATGGATGTTGTCTGTGCCAACAATGCCAGCAAAGCCCTATTGCAAATCAGATGCCTCACTGGAGGAAATTTTTGGCAGCCTAAAAAGAAGCAGCAACAGCTCAAGTGTGTTTCTGAACCTCAGGTATAAAACTTTTCTCATGCATCATAAACTCTCGCTTTCTATTTTTAACCCTTGGGCTCCCACGTTTTGTTTTCATTTTGTCAAAGCAAAGCAATGTGAGAGAGATGTCTATTAGACTCCTTCACTCAGCCTGAGGGTTAATTACTCAGTTTGGTAGACATTTGAAAATATTATGTTACCTCTAACAGCAAAATTGATAGAAGCTTGTTTCAGGCTCACTTCATGTCATTATGGCAGATTAAATTAACTAATAATAAATTATGCTGGCTAAAGTATATCTGTTACTCACTAAACCTGTAGAAGGAAGGGAAGGATTTTTTCTCAATACAAAGTAAATACTATGCAGAAAATTAAAGATTTTTCAAACCAATAAACATGCATTCAAGCAACAAAAGTCGGAAGCATCCCAAAGATGGCAGTGGCAGATTCTGAAGAATAAGACAGCACTCTGAATGCACAACTGCTGCATAAGAGCCTCAGTACTGCAGTGCTACAGGTGTATATTCACAGATTAAAGCAGACAGACAGAAGGTCTATTAAAGAAGAGCAGAGTGTGCTCACATTTTTGTTAGATCTATTGGAATACTAGGAGGACATAAGGGGTGTATGTTTGCAACCCCAGTTTCCAATGTCACCTTCTGCTTTCTGTTGATAGAAGCTGAAAGACCCATTTCTATGTGCTTCCAAGGTAAGGATGGATGTATACAATGCTGATTTAGAAACCAGTATAGATTTTATAGTGATCCTCCTGTTACACTCAGCATTGCGTGATGTGGATGTAGCACCTGATACCACATCAGTATAGGACTTGGACAGCTGAAGTCAGAGATGCATGGCAGGAAGGGACAGGAAACACAGGCATTCAAGACTTTTTCTGTGTAGTATAAAGCACTGAGTCCCTATCTGCAAGCTGATGATAGACCAGCTCAATCATGTTAAATAAAGACTTACTTTCCTTTGGAAGAAAATAACATAGAAATACAATAAGTAGGTCTAAGTGAGCCTAAGGTAGCCAGGTAGCGGTGCTCCGGGAGGAGGTGAACAGGCTCAGAAGCATCAGGGAATTGGAGATGGAAATTGACTGGTGGAGGTGCACTCTACCCTCTCTGAGGCAGGCTCATGAGCCTGCCACAGCACAGGCGTCTCCTGTTATGCAGAAGACGGAGGTTCCCTCCTCCTGCCAGGCAGCGGGAGGAGACCTAGATCAAGGGGGGGAATGGAGGCAGGTGCCTATTCGGGGTGGTAGGCCAGCCCTCTCTCTGCCCACCTCACCTTCTCATCTACCCTTAAATAATCGATATGAAGGACTAGAACAAGACAATCCGAATGATAAAGTAGATAAAAACCCGTCCCAGCTGGAGGGGGCGCCTAAGACAAGGCGACCTACACACCGCATTGCCACATCATCCTTCAAAAAAGAAAGAAGGGCTATTGTTATGGGGGGCTCCCTTCTGAAAGGGACAGAGGGACCGATATGCCGACCGGACCCAACCCGCAGAGAAGTCTGTTGCCTCCCTGGGGCTCGGGTGAGAGACCTTGCCAAGAAAGTCCAGCGCCTGGTACGGCCCACTGACTACTACCCGCTACTGGTCTTTCAGGCTGGTAGCGATGAAGTAGCAACGAGAAGTCCGAAGGCGATCAAAAGAGACTTTAGGGATTTGGGGCGACTACTTAGAGGATCAGGGGCGCAGGTTGTGTTTGCCTCTGTCCTTCCGATAGGGGGGATCGAAGCTGAAAGGCGTGCTGTTCACATAAACTCGTGGCTTCGAGACTGGTGTGACCGGCAGAACTTTGGGTTCTTTGATCACGGGAAGGTCTATGCTACACAGGGCCTGATGGCACCGGATGGGATGTGCCTCTCTCGGAGAGGGGTAAGGATCTTTGGTCAGGAGTTGGCAGGGCTGATAGATAGGGCTTTAAACTAGAGTCGAAGGGGGAAGGGGCTAAAACCAGGCACGCCGGTGAAGACCTAAGGGAAGGTACGCTAGAATCAGAGGGGCTGGGTGCCAGTGAGGTCCTTCGGGCAGATCCACAAGGTGCTGAGTGTAAGGAGACGCACCTGAAGTGCTTCTACACGAACGCACGCAGTATGAGGAATAAAATGGATGAGCTAGAAGTCCTGGCCCAGTCCCGCAACTACGATATCATCGGCATAAGCGAAACCTGGTGGGATGAGTCCTGTGACTGGGGTGTTGCGATAGATGGTTACAGGCTCTTCAGGAGGGACAGGCAGGGTAGGCGAGGTGGTGGGGTGGCGATGTATGTGAAGCAGGGGCTGGACTGTGTGGAACTTCAGGTCGGAGATGGCAAAGTTGAGAGCCTCTGGGTAAGGATCAAGGGACGAACGAATAAAGGGGATGTCGTTGTGGGAGTCTATTACAGACCGCCTGGCCAGGACGATAGCGCCGATAAATTATTCTTTACAGAACTAAGAGAGGCCTCGAGATTAACTCCCCTTGTCCTTATGGGGGACTTCAACTTGCCAGACGTTAACTGGGAGTGCCACACGGCTGACACGAGCAAGTCCAGGAGGTTCATGAAGCACCTAGATGATAACTTCTTGGTGCAGGTGCTAACGGAGCCAACTAGGAAAGGTGCCCTCCTAGACCTGTTGCTAGAAAACAGAGAGGGTCTGGTGGGAGATGTGGTGATTGGTGGCCGCCTTGGTCAAAGCGACCATGAAGTGGTTGAGTTCAAAATTTACGGTGACAGAAAGAAAAGTGCCACCAAAACCTCATCCCTAGATATGGGGAAAGCGGACTTCAGGCTGCTCAGGGAACTAGTCAGCAAGGTCCCCTGGGAAACTGCTCTTAAAGGCCTCGATGTCCACCAGTGCTGGACATTCTTTAAGCGATGCCTCCTAGAAGCACAAGATCAAGCAATTCCTAAATATCGCAAGTCAGGCAGGCGGGGCAGGAGGCCGGCGTGGCTGACCAGGAACATTCTAATGGAGATTAGGCGGAAACAGAGAGTGTTTCGCTACTGGAAGGAGGGCCAGGTGTCATGGAAAGAATACAGGGATGCCGTTCGTGTTTGTAGGCAGAAAATTCGTGTGGCCAAAGCACACCTAGAGTTGAAGCTGGCTGTGTCTGTGAGAGAAAATAAAAAGGGCTTTTTCAGATATGTGAATGGAAAAAGGAGAACTAAAGAATACATAGGGCCGCTCCTTGATAGGGAAGGTCTCCTCACAGACAATGACATAGGCAAAGCAGAGACGCTTAACGCCTTCTTCGCCTCTGTCTTCAATGCCGATGATGGGCTTCGGGACCCAGGGTGCCCTGAGCTAGAGGGCTGGGACGGTGGGGATGACAAACTCCCAACCGACCCTGAACGTGTGTGGGATTTGCTACTCCACCTGGATCCCTACAAGTCCATGGGTCCGGATGGGATTCATCCCCGGGTGCTGAAAGAGCTGGCAGACGTCATCGCGGAACCTCTCTCAATTATTTTTCAACGATCCTGGGAATTTGGAGAGGTCCCGGTAGACTGGAAGCTGGCAAATGTTGTGCCGATTTACAAGAAGGGTCAGAAAGAAGACCCTAGCAATTACAGGCCTGTCAGTCTCACATCAGTGCCTGGTAAAATCATGGAGAAGATGGTTCTCGAACTTATTGAGGCTCACCTGGGGGACAAAGCAGTCATTGGTCCCAGCCAGCATGGGTTTGTGAAGGGCAGGTCCTGCCTAACTAACCTGATTTCCTTTTATGATAAGATCACCCGTATGATGGACCAAGGGAAACCAGCTGATGTGATTTTTTTGGACTTCAGCAAGGCTTTTGACACGGTTTCCCATAGGATCCTACTGGACAAAATGTCCACCATACAGCTAAATAAAAACATCATACGATGGGTGAGCAATTGGCTAATGGGCAGGGCCCAAAGGGTTATGGTAAATGGGGCTGCGTCAGGCTGGCGGGCGGTCACCAGTGGGGTCCCTCAAGGCTCCATTTTAGGGCCGGTACTTTTCAATATTTTTATAAACGATCTGGATGTAGGAATAGAAGGTATTTTGAGCAAGTTTGCTGATGACACCAAACTTGGAGGAGTTGTGGACTCGAATGAGGGTGGAAAGGCCTTGCAGAGGGATCTGGATAGGTTGGAGAGCTGGGCGATCACCAACCGCATGAAGTTCAATAAGAGCAAGTGCCGGGTCCTGCACCTGGGACGGGGAAACCCTGGCTGCACGTACAGACTGGGCGATGAGACGCTAGAGAGCAGCCTAGAAGAGAGGGATCTGGGGGTCGTGGTAGACAGCAAGATGAATATGAGCCAGCAGTGTGCCCTGGCGGCCAGGAGGGCCAACCGTGTCCTGGGATGCATCAAGCACGGCATCGCTAGTAGGTCAAGGGAGGTGATTGTCCCGCTCTACTCTGCGCTGGTGCGGCCTCACCTCGAGTACTGTGTGCAGTTCTGGGCACCACAGTATAAAAAGGACATGAAACTGTTGGAGAGTGTACAGAGGAGGGCTACGAAGATGGTGAAAGGCCTGGAGGGGAAGACGTACGAGGAACGGCTGAGGTCACTGGGCCTGTTCAGCCTGGAGAAGAGGAGGCTGAGGGGAGACCTCATCACAGTCTACAACTTCCTTGTAAGGGGGTGTCGAGAGGCAGGAGACCTTTTCTCCATTAACACCAGTGACAGGACCCGCGGGAACGGGGTTAAGCTGAGGCAGGGGAAATTTAGGCTCGACATCAGGAGGGGGTTCTTCACAGAGAGGGTGGTTGCACACTGGAACAGGCTCCCCAGGGAAGTGGTCACTGCACCGAGCCTGTCTGAATTTAAGAAGAGATTGGACTGTGCACTTAGTCACATGGTCTGAACTTTTGGGTAGACCTGTGCGGTATCAAGAGTTGGACTTGATGATCCTTAAGGGTCCCTTCCAACTCAGGATATTCTATGATTCTATGATTCTAACAGCTTCCCAATGACTCTGTTCAGAAGGCGTCTGAACACAGAACTGACAAACCTGTTGTGTTCCTTCAGGTGTCACAGAGACTTGAGCCTTTGCAGACAACAAAATAACCCAAACTTAGTTGAAGTACAGACTCTCAACACACTATAACCTCTTCTGGAAAGGAGCAGTATCCCAAGTTCAACTATTCCCAGATTTCCTGTCCATCATTGCCAAGGAGCGGGTGACTTTCTTGGTACTGAGCCCTTTTCCCTTCCTTTTCCTCCCATTTTGTGTTCTCTGTACAATATTCCCTAAACCACCTTTTACGCATGATGCATACAGCAACGAAAAAGTCAGCTGGAAGGAAATACAGCCACACCAGGATTAAGACAGAAGCACCAAAGAAGGAAATTGTGCCCCCCACCAACATGAGCAAGGCAATGATGAGGCTTAGTCCTACAATGAAAAAATTCAAAGAAATTTCCTCTGAAAATAAAAGAAAGCTTAGATCACCATCAGTCACTGGATAGCCTATTTTAAGCCCATCAGAGCCAGTGCACTGTTCTCATGTTGCTAATTAAAAATGATAGATTCATCCGTTAATCTCTTTTCCTGTCCCCTTGTCTTGGTATGAGATTTTTCAAAGGGACAAATGGTAGTTAGGTGCCCAAAGAATCATTTCAGCCCTGAAAATTTGTACCTTTGTCAACCTAAACCTGACTTTGTCTCTTCAGACTGTGAAATGACAGAAGGAAAACCATAGGAAGCCTTACACAACAGATTTATAAATTGAGAATAATTTTAGCTTCTCTACAATAAATATTGTTACATAAATCCTTCCTGGGTTCCAATCTGAACTTCCTTGTTGATAGATGAATAAGCTTCTGTTAAATTTGTCAGAGAGAGATATCCTAAGCTTAGACTCTTGATTGAAACTCAATTGCAATATTTACTGTGGAGCAGTCAGAGACACCCCACTATTTAGGAAAGGAGCAGTGAATGCAATCTATTTTTTTTCATATTGAAATGGAGACAAAGATAAAGGCTCTGCTGCTAGCTTAGCAAAGTTCCAGAGACATAAAGCTGACCCATGAAATAGGTTACCTGTTTCCTTCACAGCATATGTATCGCTAGGCAGGGAAATAGAATTAGGGTGTACAAGGTTAACAAGCTAGCATCATGTTATGAAGCCAGTGATAAAATTGTCTTATAGTTCTTATCTCTGACCTGTTCCGGTGAAAAGCTGCCAAGCAGAATTATGTCATCCTGAACATCTCTCTCAAACTGTTTGATATATGAAGGAATCACTTCATCTTCAAGCTCCCTGTGAAGGTCACGTGTCTTACTGAAGCTGACAGGCATCACGGAATCTGAAAAATCTTCACTGGTGACAGGGGCTGCTTGAAACAAAAGTGGCAGATTCTCACTTAGCAAATGAGATTTCATTCATTGATTTGTACCCCTCATTTGCGATGTTTGGCCCACCAAAATTTAAAGACAATGATGTGTATGCTGTAAAATGAATAGAAATGAATGACCATGAAAACACTGGCAGATTCCTAGTACCATTACCAAGAATATGGAATACTATCCTCAAGAGCGACATCAGGAACAAAGGTAGCATGTGCAGCTTTTTCCATAACAGGTTCGAAAAGGGGTGCTCTGCATCTCTACGGTCACTTCTCTTCCCAGTAAATCTTAAAGGAATTTTGGTTTGGAATGACTTTGGCTTTCACTGCTGGGGAAGATTAGGAATAACTTCAATTGTAAGGGAGGCTTAGGTTCCTCCCTAAGGGAACCATACCGAGCATTTCGTCTTCCTCCCACTCACCCAAGAGGATCAGATTCCTTCCTGAGGTGCATGCGTGCAACTCCCACCTAATTAATTGGGTCCAGTTCTGCTCTCACCCACATCATTCCATTGATTTCACTGCCATGATGTATGCAGAACCAAAAGGTACGTGCTGTATATACATAAAAATAAACTCCATTCATAAAGCTAGCCTCACAGACAAACTGTTTCCTTTCTTTACTCCAATTCAATATGCTACTTAAAAACATATCTTCTCATTGATATCTGCTACAGTACGCATATTAAAGACAATTATTTTTGCTCATTTCTCTAGATTAAGATCACTGAGATATGACATATCAGGCTGTCCACATCTGACTTCATATTTCTGTGCATAAGTGCATGTTTTTATAGTTCTCTCTGGCTTTCTCTGCAAGGAAATGGCATATCTAGTTATTTGCCCTCCTCTTTGTCCATCCTAAGACATGAAAACAGTTAAAAGATTTTTTTCTCCTGCCTCTTTGAAGTCTCTCATTCTCTAATGAAGACCAGAAAAGGAAAGATAAAACTAAGGCCATTAAAATTTTTAGTTTTGTTCAGTACTCATTGTTTAATGACTTTAATTGTTGAGCCTCCTGAGTACTTAAATCACCTCAGTGCCACCAACACACAGGAAGTAGTTTTTTATTTAATTACAACAGGATATAAATTCAAAATCATGTTAGGGGAAGTGTACAGTAGATATAAACAACTGAAACCATTACCTTACGGAACACAGAATCTCTTCATGTAGCATCTTACAAACCTAACGAAAAGTGATTTGACCTACAACTATTAACAGAAAAAAAAAAAAAAGATTAAAAAAAAAAAGATATTTACATTTAAATTTACTGTAACATTAAGGGTTTGGTTAGCACAGAAAAAATCCAGGAAGTGCTGGAAAAGAAAACATTACCAACAGCAGAGGATGCAGCATTGCCTGTTCCCTTCCATACTGTGTTGACACAATGGGATATATGCTCAGCTGGTATAAATCATTTGACTTACTGCTTTCACAGGAGCAGTGCAAGCTTACATCATGGAAGGGACAGTACATTCCTATCTCAGATCCTCTGGGTGTAGATAGTCTTTATATATAAAAAGAATAAAAACATTCAGTCTGCAAATGCAACCATACAGTGATTTGTTAGAATTGACTATTTCTTTTGGTGTTTGTTATGTTTGTGAGAAATTCTATCAAGTGAATTCGATTTGGTTGGAAGACACCAGGCTCATTAGCAAGAGTTTTGTGGAAAAAGAAGAAAAGAAGAGAGATAACATTTTCTAAAGCCTTTTCAAGGGAAGTAACTGCTAAAAATGCAAACATAAATTATGGTTTAGATTTGAAAAATATTTGGTGAAAAAATACATACGGTCATTTAAACACAGTTAAAAAAATTAAAAATTAAAATAATGTATCCAGTATTAGCTTGGCTGCTTGTAACTCCATTTACACCTGCACTTGTCCATCATAGCAGTGGTTTGAATACTGAGATGAAAATTTAAAGGACAGGTTCAACAGCATATTATACCTCAACAAAGGTTTGAAGGTATAAAGTACCTATAAACTCCACAAGGAAAATGCATTTTGGCTACTTGGTTCTAGAAGACTGTATAAACTGTAGCTAAAAGAGAACATCACCAAAGGCCTCCAAACAATTGTAATCCTGCAAAACATTTTACTTTAATTTTTCTCTTGCTGCCAAAGCATAATATAATAAAAACTGTTTTCTATGATATGGCACCTGGCATCATTTTAAACATACACGGACCACAATCTTATAAAAAAAACAGACAACCAATATTGTCCTTTAGATTTCTTATAATATGATCTAATACATACCACAGGAGTGACCAACAGGTTACTCAGTGGAAAAATGCTGTAAGTATGCAATGATATAAGTTCTGAGAGCCACTTTCTTTCTTTTCCTTTGGGGATCATCTATTAATTAGGACTGTATGACTGTGATTTTTCAGTTCAGTGCTCAAATTAAAAAAAAAAAAAAACTGTAAGAGTGGAACCAAATGAATCCTAGATTTCTATGGATTTTCTGATGTCTAATAAGGGTCAAGCTCCCATATTAGCTTTTCCCTCAGTGGAGACATTAATAATGCTTGTCTGCTCTGCTCAGCTGCCCACTTCCATAAAAACTGGTAGGGAAGTCAGACTTGTGAGAATTGCTCTGTGGGGGAAAAAAAAAAAAAAAGAGCTGGGGGAGGGGGTGTGGGGAGGAAAACAGATTCAAAAATTTGTAGGAAGAACCACAGACAAGCAGAAATAATATAGCCCATACATGCATACAGAGGTGGAGACTGCACAAGCCTTTTTTCCTCATGAAAATCCTGCTCTTTTCAGGGTTTTATTCACCAAAGCCAAAAAGAACCTCAGAAACAAATTCAGCCAGGATTCGGTGGAGCATTCCATCATCCACAGCACTACCTCTGATATCCGTTATGGTTCTTTTAAGAAATAAAAGTGCTGAGAGAGAAGACAGCAGCAGGCTGCTGGAGTTCCCGCATTCATAGCATTCACAAAAGCTCTGATGTGCTTGTGGAGTACAAGACACACCTGTCAGTAGTTTTGCTTGCCTTTGAATTAAATCAGTGAGCTGGCAGCAAGGTCAGGGCTCCAGGGATGAGTCTGAGCATGATGCCCACCCCCTCAGCAGCCTCAAAGTGAGATCGCCATCATCAAAGCACACCACATGCATTCAAATTGTTTTGGTCAAGTCTAAGTAAGTTGTCCAAGACCCTTCTAAAGACCAACGAAAAAGAGAGGAACTGCTTCTACAGTGTAATTAGTCTGTTTAATTAAGAGGTGCATGTGTGAGGTGGGCTGAACCACTGTCTGAAAGACCTTCTCTCCGCCTTTCCCATGACTTCAGGGGAAGTCCCAGCCCCAGCAGCTAACTGTCAAAACACTAATGGAAAGAATACCGGTCCCTACCTGGGGGCAGCCTATAAATTACATTAGGACGTTTTCCTTAATCACACAGGGATATTTTAAACAGATTACAGCTATTGAAGACCATGAAATGCTATAAATATTGGTAGAGGGGGACAACATAAGTACTACAGGTAGAGGCACCATGACCATCTTTCTTATAGAATCAACACTGACTTCACCACAGCCAAGCATGTGTTTTGTTTTTTTTTGTTTGGTTGGTTTTTTTTATTTAATCTATGTTGTTGTATGAAGCAGCAATTAACCTGCAGCATTTATGTACGCTTTCTCAGCAATGAGGAGCTCCACGTCAACATGCACCGATGTGGGACTTACTAATAATTTGTTAAAGCTTTTTGCTTAAACTATCTGCATGAATTTAGCTATGCTTGTACTTTCTTTTCCTTGCATTTAAAATAAGACAAAATAGGTTTCAAAGATGTTACTGATATGACCAGTGCCAGCTCAAGGGATTTCGCAACCCCAGGCCAATGAAATCCTTTAGCTCTTCTAGAACAAAGTTGCTTACAAGCTCAATTGTCAAGAAATATGTTGCAGCTCCTGGAGCTCCAGTGCTGTAGCCAACAGCTTGTTCTGTCCCTCTGACAGAGTAAGTGCTGAGAAAATAAAATATGACTAGAAGCCCCATACAGTACAAAGAACAGAAAATAATTTTGCACAAAAGACTGGAAACAGGGTTGGGGTGGGTGGGGAGAGGACAGACTGAGGGGAATACCCAAAAACAAAAGGGTGGCCATGAGCTGAGGATTGTTTACACATCTCTTATTCTAGGATGAAGCCTAGGAGAACAGCAGGCACGTACCTTCTGTAAAGGCTGTGGTGGTAGCACTTTCATGAATCAAGTGGATGTTAAAAATGGCTGCAAAAATAAGTACAGCCAAAGTAAAGATGTTGTCTGGAGGTAAATAAATATTTTCTCTTACTCTTTATTGTTTCTACTGTAGATGGAACATCCATTTGGTATTTCTCACAAAGCCACAAAAAGACTAACTTATCTGTTAGTGTAAATCCTTGTGAAGATAACCTCAAATACTGTATGACATGACCAGTACATCTGACAAATAGACCACCCATTTATGGATGCTTAAATAAGGACTTAGATTTCTAGCGTTAAGTACATAAGCAAGGACTTTTCCAATCTTCATTTGTTTGGGTGGAATTCAACATACAGTGAAGCAGTCTAAAGAAAGCATGCCACTGAAGTTACGCTTAAAAACCACATAAATGCAACTCAAAATGAAAACATTTGGGGGAAAAGGTTTTACAGGCTCGCATTAAAATCAATATCCTTTTTGCTTCTGAGTTCAAGGGGATGGATTACCCACTCTCCTCCCCACATCCAGACACAAGAGAGTTTTGTCTTCCTTTATGCAAATGGTTTTGTTATTTACCTTGGGAGTCCACCATCTCGCTTTCTTCCTCTAGAAAATTCATCAGTTTACCATATAGGATTTGCTCCTCAAATTTCACAGGATCTTTTTGGGAAAAAAAAGTAAGATATCTATTGTTTCTTTGTTTCTTCTAGTAGTATTTCATGGAATGTTATTTTGAACTATAAATAAACATACAAATACAAAAGAAACCCTTTGAAACACAAAGATTAGTTTTTATAATGATAGCTTCATTGCAGAGCTGTCATTTTCTTCTGAATTATGACAGAGTTTAAAATAAAAAATATTTAATTGCGCACTTTTCCAGGGTGATCAATATTATATCTTGGTCCGTACTGAAACCGGTTTTCTAATTCTGCTAATAAACTAGTTGAAATTACTATTTATATTCAAATTGCCAGATGAATTCTATTTGACTCATAATAAAAATCAAAGTACCTCATTTCTTCTCTAATATGATTTTGGATATTTATTAAAAATTTTACCTTGCTGTCCATAAAGATAACATTTTATCTAGTGTGAGAAGACATTACAATATGCTATGGCATTACAATATGCTGCAGGTCTGTCGTTCAAATTCCCAATAACATCTACAGATTTTTAAACAGAGCAAGGGTCACACACACATATGTACCTTTTTCCATGAGACCTAAAATCACTTCAAATATCTATATTTAAGAGAGAAATGACCAGCTGAGACTCTTCTCTCCATGTCACCCAGACTCTGGCTTTCTAAGTCATCAGTGAAAGTAGGCTGGTAGAAGACTAAAGAAGTGTACCTAAGGTAGGCGAACTTTTTACCTACAAATGACATAGAGTGACTCTTTTTAAATGAAATGTTCCCTTGAGGGTAGAGGAGGAAAGAAAAATCCATAATGGGGGGTTGTTTTTTCTCAGGGCATTATCAACTCAAATTTCCAGAATGAGCTTTATTTATCAAGTATAGAAAAGATAATTGCTAATATCTCAATTTTGACAGAACAACCAATTAAAGAATCCCCTATGAACTCACTGAAATTATATTTAACATTGTACAATATAGTTAGTGTCTGAAGATTTGTTTTTTACTGGCTATTCTCTTTGGTTCTGACTTGGTTTAGTCATAAGAGGTATGTAACTCTAAAGTGTGCACAGAATTCTTCATCTTGTTCTGCTTCTGTCTCTTGTTAGTGGCCACTTATGGCTAGATGGAAAGAGAAGGTGATTGCATGTGGTCTCCAATCAGAGGATGACCATCCAGGACGAGATTACAGTTCTGACTGTTCTTTTTTAACTCTGTCCAATACATACAAATGCAGTTCCACTTATTTAACACTTCTACAAGGAAAAGACAGAAACCAGGCATAGAACCATTTGTGAGTATATGGGATAATTAGTTGTTGAGATGTCTGGCATCAGATTAAGGGATGGACAAATTCACGGAAAGACCGTGAAACTCACATTATGACGCCCCCACACTAACTTCACTGGCTCCATTTTGATTTAGTTATACTACAAAATTCAGGAGGAAACCATGGGGAATTCTACATTTTGTAAAAGATATTATTCCAGGAAAAAAGATATTACACACAAACACTTCAAATAGCTAGGTATTTTAGGTCTTTAGATAAACTCTAGTGAAGCTCTGTTGTGTTTCTGAGAACCATTCTGTTTTTCTGCCTGGTTCCAAAATGGACTATACAAGAGAAAGCAAAGAAAAATTCACCTAAAACTGCAGTGTCTTGCCTTCAACATGTAGTCCAAAAGGTTCTAGGCAAAACATGACTCACAGAAGATAAGAAAATGTAAATAAGTAGAAAGAACAGAATTCTCCACAGCATACTACAGCTTCAAATATTAAGAGAAAGGTGGGGAGGTAATCTAAGAAAAAGACGAAGAGGCCAATAAAATTATTAATTTCTGTAATGGAATGTCACATTTGTGACATGCAGGTATGCATTATTTCTCTCAAAGAAATGCTTCCATCCAACCTGCAACCTACCATTGCTTTTGGCAGAGGTGTTGGTCACTACAGCATTTTAATTGCTCTAGCTGTTCTGCAGATCTCAGCACAGCCAGCCTGAGGCCAGCACCATCCCTAACAAGCTTGCAATAAAGAGGCCTTTCACTAACCTCTGAGTGAGAGTTTTGCCAGGGAAGAAAAAGGAAGAGCACCAAAGGTCAGCCATGCAAAGACCTCAAGTCTGGTCTGATATGCAAGTGCCTAAACCTAACTCTCTTCCTCCACCACCCACAACTGGATGGACTGTCTTAGAGCTTTCATTTGTTCCAAATTATAATTAAAAAAAAAAATTATTCCCTGGATATGAAGCAAATCATAACTCGTGAAGCATATTCATAAGATGAACCAAAGCAGCATTGACAAGAAAAACTCTTTCACTTAAAAATTCTGAGACAGAAGTTGACTTCTAAGGTATGTTGTTGTCCTACAGTTGTAATGGGGAAATTAGAGTTGTATGTGATTTGCCCTTGATAAACCTAAAATCATCATCTTTTTTTCACCAGTACACAGAAATTCAAGTTACTGATGTGTACTAGAGCCTGCTTTTTTTCTCAGTCACGTGTTTTTGCCTCAAAAATTAAAATCTTGATATCTACTCAAAATAAAAAATGTCATGAGTTCCAAAGTGAACCATTTTGAGATATTGCAGTAGACAAATTTTCAGATCTACACAATTTTTTTTCTACATTTGACTACAACTGTGTCTCTAGAGAGGTTCTGCAGTAGAAATAATCACAAGGTTTGAAAAAGTGAATGGCCAGGAAGGTAAAAATGTGGAAAACAGTCTTGCGTGCTATCAAGTTGTTTAACAGGAGCTGGGCCAAAACATTCAGTGCACAGCTAAGAACTTCATTACCATGACGATGTTCTTACTTAAGTCCATGCAAATTCAGGCAGGCCCGTTCCCACCCTTTTTATCTAAAAGCGAAGGAGAATTTCCTCATCTCAAAGCAAAAGACAATACCCCCTGGTTAATCTCTCTCATACCTATGCATAACTTCTGTTCTCCCAGTACCGCAGAGTCATGCCCTCCTACTCCTTGTACCCACAGACAACAAAGCTAAATATCTTGGCTAAACTGGTGAAAAGAAAACCAAAAGAGGCCTCCTGTTATGCTGAGAACTGTTACAGATCTTGGGGTTTCTCTTCTGTTAGGCAAGCAGAAGTTCATCTTAATGACAAAATTGTTCTCAAACAAGGACTTTGGGATGCAAAAAAGCTGGACTAAGTAGGTTAATTAAAGAGAACACAGGGTAGACAGTTTTCTTGGAGTGTGCTTCATTGTTATTGCTATAATAAGCTGAGTGAATATAGCACAGCCTCAGTTTTACCAGCCATTAAATCACTGTCTTTGATCAAAGACTATGTATACTGCCTATCATGTCCAGAGCAGGTAAGACTTATCATTTAAATTGTAAACCTCAATATTTAAATGGAACTGCATATGTGATCTTTGTCACCTAATTTTCATGAATGGAAAAGAATATTCTGACACCAAAATTACATACTTAATTCTGCCTCACCTTCTTCACTGACCTCCATCCCACACTGCCTTGGGTTTATTTCCTCATCCATCAGCAGGTCAAAGTAATTTCTGCTGTATTCATTTCCTGTGGAAAGCACATGAAGTAAGGGTCAATGATTATTAGAAGCACATGAACCAAAATGTTAATTTTGAAATTGACACCAGCAAGCACAGGGGCATTTTTTGGTACTTTATAAGCTTAATTTTTTTAACAAGTCTTCTAAGCCTACTAGTACTGCAATTATCATCTTGTGAAAGGTCAGAAAAGGTAGTTCTGGAAACAAGTGCACATTATGTTACTTTTACTTGGGAACTGATGAGAAAAATTCTCAAGTTTAGAATGACTGAATGATAAGAAAAAAAATATAAATATCCAACATCCCCAACATAAGCCAAATTATTCTTGAAACACATTTTATAAATGAATTACCCATGCTGCAGACAAATTTGTGTTTCACAGCTGACCCCTCCAATTTCAGCAGTTTTAAATTTCACCACTGAGGTTTCAACGTCTGGTGCATCTTTAATACTGTATTCAACCAGAAAAGTGTTTAATTACAGAGGAGATACTAGAATACTGCCTCATTAATCTGAACAGCAGTTATATTCAGTTGGGCTAGGTAGCTAATCCAAGATTTTGATGGGATAAAAACACTCATTTCAGCACTTTCCATTTCAACAGCTAGTTGTATCTGTTCTTCAGAAACTAATCAAGTTCACAAAAAAAAAAAAAAGTCATTTGTTAGACTTATCAAGGAATAATGCAGCATCTAGCTGCCTGGAGGAACTCCAAGTACCATCAGCCCGAAGAAATCTTTTTGCACAAGGGGGATAGGGGAGAGTTTTTTTCTCTCAAAATATGTCCTTCCTTCAGAAAAAGTGCTACTGTATTAAAACCACTCTTACATTAATTGAATTTGCAAACACAGTAAATTATTATTAAACAGAGGAAAAAATAAAATAGTTAAGTGTATAACAAATTGTAAAATTGCTTGAGCAGGCACAAATCTATATCCTAGAAAATACATAAGAACTAAATGTGTGAGGGGGTTAATTCATCCAAGACACACTATAGTAGTCTACAGTATATTTGGTTTAGGATCAAAAATAATCCAAACAGCAGCTCCTTCTCAGAAACTAAATGAAACTTTGATATGAAACTAGGTTTAATTTATATTTCTGGACTGGCACATTTTGACTGTCAGTCTCTGTTCCTTCAATGTAGTAAGTACAAGAACTGAAAATTTGCTTTACCTTGAGGTCTCAATAAAGAAAAAATAAATGAGTTTCATTTTCGTTACTTTATCTGTCAACAACTACTAGGCTAGTATGAATCTTGGCAGTATGTAATCAAAGTCTTATGTACTGCAATAACAGAGCCATTCTACCTTATTCACTATAATTGTTTTTCTCTAGCACAAAGCACCGTGATGTTATATGAACACCCTTTCACATGTTGCTAAAATAATTCACCAATGTGCTAAAGAAGAAAATGATGATGCATCTCTTTATTCAGTTAATTCATAGCTATAAATGTAATAGTTGTATGTTGCAACCATATAAGCAATACTCAGTTAGCACATAGGGCTTCTGTATGGTCTTAATACCACAATAGCTATTACTGAATTTTAATATCCTGTGTTCTTTATCCCTTGGGTTTAGTATTAAACTCTGAGGAGCAGACTTGCAGAGCTCTTCTGGACAGAACAACTGGCATTTAGGAGGAAGTGTCATGTTATATTTGAGTCTACAAGGCATGGAAAACATTATTCTAAAAAGAGATACATTGACAAAAAACATTAAACAGATTGCTCTTTGGTCCTCTTTAAAAAAAAAAAATTCTTAGAAGTGAGTACGAAACACTTCATCCATGGCTGCAGCTCTGTGAGAACTGCACACAACTGGAGACACTAAACTGTGCAGAAGTAAGAAGAACTACCAGGTTTGATCTCTCCATAGCAATGTACATGCTTTAAAACCCACATAGGTAGAATGAATAGTAAATGTCAGAATCACCTCCTTATGATGATTTTAAAGAGAACAAGCCATTTTGAAATACAGAACACCACAGAAGACTTGCAGAGAGGCTTTCTGAAGAGAAGTAATCTCTGCAAACCTTAGATCACTGCTGTTGTCCAGTTGCTTTTTTGTTGTTGTTTTGTTTTGTTTTTCCTCCCAGCTCAACATACCCTGAGAACTGAACCACACAGTTCCAGGTAGGATATGCAGCTCTGGACTCGGCTGGTCCTCAGGTATGTAGGGGGTAGAGGGAGTTACTTTAGATTTAAAATACAAAATTATCAATTTTAGTCAAAGTAACATACTGCCCAAAGCATTTTACTAATAACATTTTGTGAGCATGTGAATGGATTACTAATCATTTCACGTTTGCTTTTGGAAATACTTGAAAGTGTATAACATGTAAATTAACAGTCCACTAAGGAATTCACATTACTCTGCTTCACAGTATAAACACAGTAAAGCAAATTTTAATACAGAGCTTGCTTGCAGGTATTTTGAACAGCAATGTACAGCTTAGTGCTTTCAGACAGCAAGTTACTTTGAATATCTGCTTCCGTGAAAAGCTAGTGAACTTTGGATACATGGGTCTTTTCTTTGAACCAAATGTTCACTCAACCCAATAACTCAATTTGAAGCCCTATTCACCCCCTCAGAATTAAGTTACCTTATGGAAAACACAATGGATGATTCAGGAAACCAGAACTGAAGAACAAAACAATAATCTATAAATTCAAATAAAACTGGAAACAAAGGTGTTGGCACAACAGTGGCCAGGTGGGAATTTATACAGTTTAATTATGGGAAGAGGAGTTGCTAATAAAATTACCGTAATCCTTGGATGCAGCCCAGGGGACTACATATATTTTACTAAGACTGTACGAAACTCTAAGATGGATTTTAAGCTAAGATGTCTGTAATCAATTATACAGTCTATGTCTTGAGAATACCACAGAAACGGCATGACTAAGTTACATTTCTGCAAGGTCTTCTACCCTGCAAGGAAATCAGATAGTCCATACCAATAACATATCAAGCGTACAAAAAGAAATTTCAATGACGGACAATTATTCCATTGTCCCTCATATTGTATTATTGATCTGTGTTTTAAGTTTAACAACAAAACTACATTGGAGTGGTTGAGCTTCTCCTAATCAAAGTAAAAATAAAGGAATTACTAATAACCAAGTGGCTGATTACTAAAGCTTAAGTAAGCTTTCACAGATGCTTGTTTTCAGAGTGATGCTTGGGACAAAAGCAAAAATTTCTGCATAGATCAAATTTTATTATAAAACAGTACACAGATTAACAAGTTTCAGCTCTCCCTTTCCAGGTAGCAGTGTGGTCAACAGAGCTCTCTACCAATGACTTGGCAAAACATTACTGGGGTTGTTTATAAGGAAACTCATAAAAATCTTTTGAATAAGTTGGAGGCATCTTAGAAAGATGAATTCCAGTATGAGAAACCATTTTACCTAAGTGCACTTGAAACACAATGCTGAAGCTATACAGATACGCCTCTTTAAGCAGCCCAAGTATAAGATTCTGCATTTGCATATTTCCTGATTTATTTACAAGAACAATACGCAGCTGTGTGAACCGAAGCAGTGTCCTGGGGTCAAACCTGAATCCCCTCTAAGAGAGGTGCCTAACTCAACTTGGCCAGCAAGACCTAAGGCTTCAAATCAGGAGGAAAAAGAAAGAAGGGTTCCGTCTACCGCATTTCTCTTTGATTCACTTCATTCATTTGCACTTTTAGAAAAAAGGTATAAAGAATAAGTCAAAATCAAGTATAGTATAAGAGAGTATAAGAAAGAAGCCCCCTCTAAAAATTAAAGAGTGAAGATGTGAAGAAGAAACAAAATGAATTTAAAAGCTCTTGAATGATTTTAAAATGATTTAAAACTGGAAAATAATTAAGGAAAGTTTGAAACTTTTATAAGCAAACATTTTGAGATTTAATTCCAAAATTTTGTGTTGTTAGATTTACTCACATCTAAATGTTAGGAAGTTCAAATAATAATAATAATAATAATTTTGAATAACAGTAATTGACATTTAATCCACAAAACAACAGTAATTCTCTGTGGAGTTATCTCCACTTCAGCTTGTGGCCATTACAAATGCCTTTACTGAAATTTATATAAGCCAATCTAGGTCGTGTATAAAAACCAAACAGCTTGAATAACATAAGTTACTGTATCAGATTTATATCTAAAATAGTTATCTATAGGTATAGATATTATTTATATTATTCTAGATGCAGATCTAAAGTAAGATTCCTGCAAAGCCTTGCAGACTATTACCAAATACATCAGAAGGTGGATAATTTTACACAGAACTTCAAATTTTAATGAGTACTAGGAAGAATTCGATGAAAAATTGGGCTTTAATGGCCTCCTCAAATTCAAGACCATGAAGCAAGAGCCTGGACTGTAGATTATATCTTGAAAACACAGCTTGTTAAGATACTATCATCAACAGTTGACTTTTCAATTTTTAAAAAGTTTTAAAGGTATCATATGTAATATTCCCTATCCTCAGTAGAGACCATAGGTAATGGGTAAACCACATAACTGTGTCTGATGTTTATATTGCAAGTCTTGAATAAACTCACTTGCCAGTTTTGACAGGATACTGGCAAAGGGGCTGCTCACGAGCATGAGCAGCATGCCCGGCACTTGGAAAACACCATAGTCATCTCACTCATCTTTCTTTCCGTGACTCCACTCCTGGAAGACTTAACACATTTATCTTTATGCAGACATACAGCATTAGAACTTTTTTTTTTTTTTAAAAAAAAAAGGCAACAGAGAGTCCTGTGCCAAGGAACATCAGTGTGAGACCTGCTGCTGTTCCTGGGGAAATGTTGCCAATTGAAGACATGAATAAAGATTTACGGATGATGATAGAATTCATTTAGGAATGATATTAGCTAACATGACACTTCAATTGGGAAAATGGATACAGAGTGCTACCAGGCAAGCAGGCTCAGCTGGTTCCAGCGAGGGAACCTGCAGAAAGCGGTGAGAAGTTTGAGGGTCCTACAGCCCTACTACAAAGCAAACAATTCCCAAGTACAATAAATTAGCCTTAAAATATATATTTAGGCACCTTCTAAAAGAGTATTTCCCAATTATAAAATGTATCCATTCTTCACAATTCTTCTCCCCATACCTTTCACAAATTCAATTTTAGCACATTACTTAGATGAGTGGTATAGTACCCCTGTTGTTGAAATTGCATGCAATGGATCACATTTTGCACACTACATTACACCTTGTGCAGTTCTGCTGATTTCAATTGGATTACACATTGTGTAATTCAATGCAAAATTACTTCCAATGACAACTCTTTTTATTCCTATGCATACATGGTGATCCATCATGCCCTGCATACTGGGTTTGGCATTTCCATTTCAAGTCCCTGTTGAAATCAGAAAGCATGGAACCACATACACACAACTTGAATTATTAGATATAAACTTTGTTGTTGCTTCAGAAAAAAGTGTATATTTTTAATTCATATTTCTGGTTCCACCTTTTATGCAAATCTTTTTGACCAATGCAAATGCCACTGTCACAAGCTCCTATTTTCTTTACATGCAAATAAACATGAATTCCTAGCAGTTGCCTGTTTTTTCATCTGTGCTTACTGTCTCTCCAGTGGGTATCTAATATGTCTTCAGAATTCAGTTAGATTCTGTTCAAAAAGCCTCAGCTCCCAGTTCTCTTAACAGACTAATTTTGATGCACTTGCTGGTATTTTTATTATCAAGTTGATATCCCACGTGGCTCCTTCGCAAAGTCCGTTTTGTCTGCATATTGGTAGATTGAGGTTCTCACCCAGTTACATGCTTGAGCAGGAAAGGTCCTATTTTGCCCTGCCACAGCTGAACTACCTTCAGCAGTAACTCTTCCCTAAGCAAAGGCTTTTCTCTTCTTTGGCTTTTGAGAAGGAGTACAACAGCTCTATTTTGCAGTGGGATGTTCCCTATAGAGTGCAGACAGCACCATGTTAGATACATCCAGCCTAGCTCCACAGCTAGGAGGTGGTGCAGTAGAGCACTGCGTATAAAACTAATTTGCTCCCAGAAACAGTATAGCCATGTTAATGCCATGCTGTATCTATGCTAATTAGAATAGTTTTTAGTCTTCAATTGAACAAGCTTTCTTTCCCCCCCTTTTTTAAATGCTGTTAATCTCTGTGGGCAAATTTATTGGAGCATGATACGAGATGTTAACAGTGCTTGTTGCAAATAAAATGGTTGAATTAATTAGGGCTTTTGATTTTAGGAGATAATCTAGTTTTGAAAAAAGATTTGTGTATTGGGGGTGATGGGAAAAAATGAACACTTCTTGTCATCTGGAGACAATTCGACTTGAATCATCAACACTTAAGGTCAGACTGCCTCTAGATTTTGCACAGGTATGCAGGATACAGAAGACAACTAGCTTTTCTTTCATCTTATATGCAAAAGCTACAGAGTATCACGGTGTCTGAAGGTCTCTGTACAACCAACTCTGAAGGGGCCAGACGCAAGGCAAATCATGCAATAGGAGGATGCTCAGACAGCACCAAGTCTGGATGCTGCAGTTTGCATGTGTAACTGGCACCCCAGAAAGAACACAGTATAATTTGTTGTGACGTATATTCCCCCTCCATGTGTGGGCTGAAAATTTTACTTGTCCTGTAGAAATGTGAACAGTGCCATCCCATAGGACTTTTGTCAGGATTAGCTGGACCAGACCTGTATAGCTCTGTGGCTGTAACAAGCACCGAGTAGTACAAACTGCTATAAGCCACTAGCCTGATCACAATAACCAAGGATCTGAATGCTGAAAAAGATTTATATTTGTTTTACACACCTATGATAAAATGCTAAGTACATATCCCTTTGTTAAGGGATTGCTTGTGACATACATCATCCAGCTGAAGTTGAGCAACTGCCCTCACGTTCTACCTTCAGCCAAATACAGCGCATTCCTGGAAGTTTGGCACTTCTGTCACGACAGTTAGCTAGAAGATCTTTGCTGGGCAGAGACTTTACCAAGCCAGTCTGAACATATGTGAACTGTCTCAAGTGTTGTGGACTTAAGCACCTCTGGAAATAAGAGAAAAGCCAATAGGAGCTTACCTTGATATCACGTGCCTGAGCTCATGTGTTTTGGGTGCCCACCAGGTTTGGATGACCTGACCCCAAACCTTTTTCACAGGGAAATTTGCCTATTTGACCTCCCACTGGGATAGCCAATATGAAAAATTCTTGCAAATTCAATACTTGCTGAGGTGAATAAAGGGAGAAAGGGAGAATGAAGAGGTGGTTGGATGTAGTCACAACGAAACAAAGTATTTTCAGGAAAAAAATAAATTGCACAGTTTGGCAAAGATAAGACCACTGCTAGGCAACCTTAATTTCATGAGAAAGAAACAAAAATGATGGTTAAGAGTGATAAGAAAATGTCAGTGTATCACAACGACAAAATAGGGTAGAACCCACTGTAACCAATTAGCTGGCTTTATCAGGAGATAAATACCAGGAGATAAATCTGAGTAAACCAGCTCTCTTGGGTCACTATAATATTTAACAGCAGTACCAGGTCTTCATCACATAAGAGTAAGGATGGAAAGCAGGCAGCAGAATGTTACACAACAGCCTATTTCTGAATAATGGTCTACTGATGATGTTAAAATTTGTAATATGGCCCATCATAGAAAATATGACTGTGTGAGGCACAGAACAGCATGACGGAGTGATGAAAGAAGGATCAGAGGTTTAATTTCTATTTCCATCACAGGCCTGCAGGGTGACTGCATCATGCTCTTCCTCAGTTTCCCCACAAGCAAAGCAAGCATGAGACTTGCACTTTGAGTCCCTAGAGCAGTCCCCACCAATCTGTTTTGAAAGGTGAAAAAGCCTCTAATTAAATCTTTTCAGTATTTTTTTCACAGTTATCAAAGGCAAAAATCAGTTCACAAACTCTCATTTTCAGATAATCTACTGTTATCTGAGGAAAGGAAATGTAAAAGTCAATATAGCTCAAACACACCTGTGAATGAAGATATTTAGGGGCCAGATGCAAGCAAGCTGCAATATGATGGGCTGTTTCATCCCTAAAAAGTCTATGTATTCTGCACAGTGTGCCAAATTCCAGGAACATGTTTTCAGGCTGCCTCAAACACAGAGCTGAATATTCACACTTCCTTGCAGTATCCTTAACATGGAAGTGAGTGAAAAGACAACTCAAAAGCAGGTGGAGATTTTTCTAGAGAACACTTCCCTCCATCAATTGCTGGCAGAGGAATGGGCTATGACACTTTTGCAAGATGAAGGAAATGATAGAAGCTCTGTAGCTATTATTTGCTGCCTCTGAGGACACAGGTGATGGGTGGAAAGACAATGGAAAGGCAATGTCATCTCATGCCCTGCCTCCAAGTACATAGCCTGAAAATCCAGCCTGTTTATATAGTGTGTTGAACCTTTAATCTGCTAAATGCTGTGACTAAATAATTGTGCTTAAGGTTACAACTGCTTTTGCATTCTGCAGTTTAACACCAAGCTTTAGAGTTGCTATTCCACGCTGAGTAAGTGACCTAATCTCAGCCTGGTGTCTGAGAGCTAAAGGAGAACTTGGTGGTTGTGGAGGGGAGGAAATCCTAAAAGGATGTGTATTTTATTGGCATCTAGGGAAGAAAAGTGGAGAAAAAATGAATGGAAACAGTAGAAGGGGGTGAAATATATTTATTTTACACAGGCTGTGTTGTTGTGTTTGTCAAGCATTTCCCTTAAGGTAAGGAAGCCTAGCATGAAGTGGAGAAAAGGCTGTCACTTTACAGGCATAAAGTTTGAGGTAACAAGCCTTGCCTGTACATGTGTCAACCCTCACCTAGGGCAGGAGCTTCCAGTGTGGGGTTAAGCCTTGCCTCCTGGGAAGCAGCAGAGATGGGGCAAAGACTTTGATCTTAAAACGTCTCTTGTTAACTCCACAGTGTATCCTGAGATCTAATGGCAGAAGAAGGGAAGCTGATTGAGTTTGCCCCACACTAGAGGATGGGGGTAGTTTTCACATGCATTTTAGCTGCAAGCTGAAATAGAAGCAGCTGTGAGGACGGAGCAAAGCAAAGACAGGCAGGATGAAGGAACTGGTTCCCTGGACTCTGGTGGACCCAAACCACAAGAAGGGCATTGCTGCAAGAAGGGACAAACTATTCATAACCTAGTCTTCACTTCAGACTGTGAAATACTATCAGTTACTACTACAATCATGTGATGCTACATCTATGTAGTCGGCTTTTCCCTTTCCCTCTTTAATGAAGTATTATTACAATTGGGGATGGGGAAAATTAGCTCAGGAGGTACCAGAAGGTTTAGCTCAATTTTTTTCAGGTTTCTGAACAGGCTTGAAGCTGTTGTTTTATTAGCAGTCCTTGATAAGTTTGAACTGGCCCCTGTGACTGCCAAACAAGTCCTGACATAAGTTAGACTAAGAATAATTTAATGCAAGGTTGGACCAGATGATCTCTAGAGGTCTCTTCCAATCTAGACTTTTTTATGATGGCATAAATGGATGATTATTTTTTTTAATAGCTGCGTGACTTAGAGGCAGAGCTATGTGAATAACTGGTCTTTTGGTTAACTGGATGAACAGAAGGCTGAGGAGGGATAGACAGTGCTGGGGGAAAAAAATCAACTCTTTTCACTATGATAACACTTAGCTGAATATTAACGTGTTGCATTCCAGGCAAAATGTAACATTTCTGCTCCTTTCACAAATATTATGTTCAGTTAGGGTTTTTTTGTTTGTTTGTTTGTTTGTTTTGTTAAACAAAATGCTACTGTGGATGAAAAATCAAAAATATTTAAGAACACATTTCAGGTTTAAAAAAATAAATAAATATGTTCCTTTCTTGAAGGAATTATTCATGAATTTCTAAAGAAGTGACTGAAAGCATGGATAGTCTCCAGTGAGCCCAACTTCATTTTTGCCAGATAGAATATTTCATTAAAAAACAATCAATCCCTTTGTCTGCTTAATCACTGTTCTGACAGGCTGCAAAGGAAAGACAGAGAATTTCTGCTCCATGTGGCACTATGTAGTCACATGATGGCTAAATGGAAAGCCAAACCTAATTTTGCAAGAAGCCATCAGAAGCCATGGGCTCTCCAGTCCTGTGAGGAAAAATCTTAACACAACAAAGTTCAGAGTTTTAAAAGCAAATGCCTAAAGTTCAGCTCACGAGCCTGTACTTATGTATTTAAATACCTGGGCTGGCTACTCAAAGGTACTCAGCAAGGAGCATCACTGATTGGGAGTGTAATGGGAAATGCTAGGTGAGCAGGACATTTCAAAGCCATATCATTTACTCTGGTTCCTTTGCAGAATTTGGGCTTTGGATGCACATTTACATATTCATTTACATATTCACAGTCCACTTGAAGATGATGAGATCACACAGTCCAATACAGTGGTGTTTTCAGTGGGTATTTAGGGAAGATTGAGTCTGACTTCAAGCACTCTTGCTCTTTAAATCTTAGCTAAGATTTTCCCCATATATCTCATGATATGCCTTCAAATTCTTAAGTTATTTTCCTCATCATATTACTAAGTAAAAATAACCATTTGTCATAACATTCAGTACTAATAATAATTCAAAATGGAGTAATTAAACAGTAGGTTAAAAGACACCAAATCTCTGTGATAGGAAAAGTGATGTATCAGTGAAGATCTTTATAGTTTGAACTAGCCTAAAAGATGAACAGATTGCTTTGCAAGGTAGTATCTCTTTTGGATGCTGTATCAAGGCTAAGCTTAAAAGACACAGGTTGTATACGATCACTCCCCTGGACAAGCTGTGTGAGCAGGACTCTCTGCGAAAAATATCTAAGCACAAGTGGCTGAAAAAATATAATGAAGCAGAGGCAATGTGCTGATTGACTGAGGGCATATGGGAGATCTGAGGACAACAATCAATCATGGATCTGTAAGCTGTTTAAAACTATTCAGTGCTTGGGAGCCAGCAAGGGAGTAGCATCTGTGTGCTGCAGTGCATCCAAAATCCAACCTGGTACAAATTAACAGGATGTGCTGCAAAAAGAACTGTCTCCCTGCACTCCCGACTGCTGGCAGGGAGCACCATACAACCTGCATCCCCCCATTAAGGGTAGCCAGTTGAGCATGAAGACAGAACACAGGTCCTTAAAACATGTGGTCACCTGATGTTTTCAGCAGTATTTTGGGCTTTCAGGGGTGGTTGTTTGGACATGTGAGGACAGGAACGCCCGGCGGAGCATGCAGGTTAGAGGAGGAACGCAACCACTGTCACTCCGTTTGAGGGTAATCCAGTTTGATGCCTCACCTCTTGGTTCAGCATGGGCTTGCAGCCTCAGATTTTGTTGGTGAGCTGCAAGGGTGCTATGCAGCTTGTCATGTCTAATAACTTCCTCTTCAGAAGTCTGATATGCTGAAAGATCTGTGCTGCTGATGTTAAAAGCTGGATTTTCAATGCCTTCTGTTGCTGCTTTCTCTTCTTTTACTACAGAAAACAAGGAGGTCAGAAGAGCACATTATAGCAAAGTGTATTTCAATGACAAGCAGAAAATTCCTTCTAGTAATTCCTTTGCTGAAAGACTCAAGTGTATCGTCCTCAAATGTCGCCAAAACAGAATTAGGTTAAAATTAACTCTTAAAAAAAAAAAGAAAAAAAAAAAGAATAAATGATTAAAATAATTACAAATTGCACCCTGACAAGCAAGAGCAAAATTTCGCCCACAGCCATTTGTCTGTAATTAGTTAATTAATCCTTACACAAATTATGAGCAATAACTCATCAAGCAAGGCTCACCCATCAGAAATTCAGCCGACTTGGATTTCTTCTGCTTAGTTTGCTTCAGAGCCTTCTGCTGGAACTTCTGGAGGGAAATTGTTAAATGAATAAATTAGCTAAAGAACGAAGATCATCCTTTATGATCCACAACTAACACAGTATTTTAAATATGGGATGGCATTGAAATGTCATTTAATTTACATCTCTGCTAAAGGGGTCAAACACTAATTGAACAACAGATGTCGAAGAATTAAATAAAATAGAAGAAAAGTTAAAATAAATGCCAAATGAAGGTCACATTAAAATACTTGTATGTGTGTGTTTTTAACAATTTTAATTAATGCAAAGAAACCTCAACAAATGAAAAACATTATAAGGCTTGTCTTTACAGCATGCATTCAGCAGCAACTGCTTGATTTCACTTGCAGAACTTCAGTGCTTCATTTAGAAAAGTTTGGTTACGCAGCATATTTACAGAAAGGCTTCTCTGACATCCCTCCTTCTGCATTTCCTAGGGCCACTTACATAACCAGTTTATTTGTTCATCACAGGGCAGAAAAAAATGAACGAGCTCTACCCTCTCGTATGAGAGGATAAAATAAAATCAAACACAAATAATTTACATCCAGATGTCACAAAAGAGATCACAGTCCGGGGAGAGAGGAGGCAGGATTCATTACAACAATGAAAAGTTAATTTAGAATTAGAGACATGCCAACAACAGCTGCAGTGAAAACAAACAATGAGAGATCTTGGAGGAGCTCAACTCTGACAAGTTCCAATTCCCGTAGGGAAGCAAGGCCCAGAAG